>NC_064912.1:5155096-5357596 GCF_929443795.1 Astur gentilis
ACATCTTTTCTACATGATTACATTTTTGGCTTCTCCTGAAGCTTTTAAAATTATTACTACTACTACTGAAGTCTTAGTAGTACTTAATACCTACAAAGATTACAGTTCTACTATGTTCTGCAGGCAAGTTATAAAAAATACCTGTTGTGAAAGTTAGGCTTGCTAGACAACTGGCTTACGAAAACAGGCAAATTTGACAAGAGGTGCAAAAGAAAGAGTGAGAAAATTATGTTGAGTTAAATAAAAAGCAATCACAATAATCTAGCCTTCTGTAATGCATTGCATGCTCTGTTACATTCTCCTTTTTCCCCTTTGTTTTCTTCAGTTAATCACCATGTTGTTTGTTCAGTTTTCTTTTCCATTTTTTTAATGCCTGAAGAGTAGCCTGAGAAACACTGGAAATAATATAGAGGCTGAACACTTCATTCTAGCAAAATAGCTGGTACTTCTGCAACGCAAATTATAGAATGTAAGACTGGCAGCCTTATCCAAAGAAGCTGACCAGTGAAATGTTATAAAGACAAATAATTTTGGACGTTGTTCAGTTTGCAAAGTGGAGCTCACGTGCTGTTAGTTTGGCAAATTACTTTCTTCACCCATTTATCTATGAAAGAAACAGTGATACCTGTTCTGTGTTACGACTGCTCAGGACAAAACTGAATAAGGTAGTAATAGTATTGTTATGTTTATAGAATATATCCTACAAACAGTCAAAAAGTGGGTAACTTTAGATGGTTACAATTTGAAACTTGTTTGTTTTAATGTGTGTAGGACCCTTGTCAAAAACAACTATTCACATTTCAACCAATATTTTTTTCTGAAAATTGGATTTAAGATCTCTGGTGTGGAGGCTTACACAGAGAAAAACCTAAATAACAATAATAAAAAAAAACCCAAACTCACTTCAAACTTGGACTAGATGATCATTGTAGGTCCCTTCCAACTGAACTATTCTATTTTATATTTTTTAAACAATGTGAATAGATGCACCTAGAGCAGATTCTGATCTAAAACTAACTCTTAAGACTTATGCGAGTACACTTATTATGCAGACTAATATAACCTTAAAGTAATTCATAAATGGTGTGAAGGCAGGAACTTTGAAAAATGGAATCATTAGTCTGCAAGAGATAAGTCACTTTAGCTGTACTTAATTTTACTTTTTAGGGGAAGATTGTAAATAGACCTATGCTGAATTCCTTCACCTTTTTTTTTTTTTCCCCTGCTAGAGAACTTTAAGAAAGGTATCAAAAGAGCATTTGTTGCTGTTAGATTTTATTTTTGTGCAGAGATTTCATTGTAAAACTTCCGCTATGTATATAGAAGGTTTAGCTTGTAACTTATTTATTAGGACTCATTTTTCTGTGTTGAAAAATGGGCTGGCAGTTTTATTCTTTTGTAAGTAACCTAACTTTGCCTGAGAAGTTCCCTTTATTGTAATCACAACAGAGTAAAAATATCTTGTACAGATGGGTATTGGTTCATGTTTTAACTTTTTGTAAGTGCAAAGTAGTAAAAAGTGTACTCTGATTCTCTGAAAAAGCCCTTAGAAAACATCACATCAGATTTCATTTTCATGCTTTATGAATTGTGCTTGCCATGTACATTAATTACAGAAATGGCAGTGATTACACTTTCAATGCTAATGATACTCAGTAATGATTCTAAAAGTATTCTAAAAATACTTTATTTTGAAACCAAAACAAAAAACAACCAACCAAAAAAACATCTCTCCACAGATTGGACAAATCAATGTCTGAGTGCCCTCCTGAGCACCTGAGCAAAGCTTTTAAAGTTTTCTTCAAGAGGTCCTGGTGGTAGCAAGCTAGGAGCCGCATGTTTCATGTTTGTTCGGATGCTGTTCAGTTTCTTGAGCTCTTCCTAGAGGAGCCCCTTTCTTTTTGGCAGAGCGGTGACTTCACAAATTGTGCTGCCATTGACTGATGATTCATGTCTGGTGTTACTTGGTAGTGAGCTCTTGCTCAGCAACCAGCTCTCACACTTCAAGAGTGTTTCTCATAAACCTGGCAGAACATAAAGACAGCAGTATGGAAAAAAAATATGCATTGGAATCAAGTCTTCTTCAGAGTTCTTTTTATACCAGATCAGAAATGGAAGTTGTCATAGGAATGCATTTTATCACTTCCTGAAGCTTCTATGTCTTTACTTCCAAGGTGTGCTGTGAATATATCATGGTATCTTAGTAGTGGGATATTCAGAAATATAACACAGACTTGTGATAGAACAGAAAAAGGGGAAAGCTTCTAACTGAACTGAACTGCCAATGAGATCTTTAAATTCTCAAAAATGCTTTTGTACTTCAGACTTGTGGGTTCTGGTGTTAATTTCCTTTTGACTGTTGTAAATTTAAAATTCTAAGTGAAAAAATAATACTTTTTTTGCAGTTAGATCTACAATATGCTATGTGTTTAGACTCATGGCTGTGTTTCCAGTATTTATTCATGTAAGATATGTAGACCTAGCAGTTTTGTTGTGGCAAGAATGCTATGCTTTCAAAGTTGTTGTTTTTTGTTTTTTTTCTTTTTTCCTCTTGTAGAGTTCAAAGCAACAGATGAGTTGTGAAAGAGAACAGCTAAGGGTAAGTGCAATGATATGCAAAATGTTCTGTTTCTTTAAACCATAAGCAGACTCTAGTTTGTGCTACTGACAGATGGATTACTTTATTTAAGAGGAACATATTTAGCTCATTTGTTGCTTGTTGGTAAATATTGTACATATCTCAGTATAAAACAGTTATAGTAGATACAGGTTTTTCTTCCATAATTTAGTGAGATTCAGCAGTAAATATCTCTTTACGGGAGCTCTCTTGACACTTGGCGTGCTCTTCCTATGCACCGTGTGAAGATTTAGTACTGGTAAAGGTCACTGTCTTTCTCAGGCTTTCTCCACTACCAGATTGTTTCCAACAGGAAGACGCTATCCTTTGCATTTTTTATAGTATGTATGCTTTCAGAAAGAAATCAGTGCTAAGAATGTGAGGGAACTGGCAGAAAAGGTCCAAGTATTTTAGTGTATATATCGGTTGTGTACAGTCTGTAAACAAGATGGAGTTCCTGAAGCCAGGTTGCTCACCTTTGGTCTTCCCCTTTTCCTATCTCTGTTAAAGTGACAGTGTTTTAACCAGCTTTTAGTCACTGCTCCCTTTAACTGTTACAAATGCTTCATATCTCTGCAGATGCTTTTTCATCACAAGTATTTCCTTGTTCAACTGATTGATTCTAGTATTTGTTTGGAAAGGCATAAGAGTTTTCATTAATAAAATAATAAAAAAAAAGCTTTTGGGGTCATCCAAGTGTTGCTTAATAGACCTACATTTTTTGATACCACATTGTGGGGATTTTCTTGAAATCCCATATGCAAGTAGAGATGGGGAGGCAGGCCTGAAGGAAGTGTAAGGTTTTTAGGCAAACAAAAATATTATTAGAAAAAAAAAAAAGGAGCATTTTTTTTTTGTTTGCAGTTTACTAAGCTTCAGCAGTGCCTGCATGACTTGCAAGTATAAGGAATATACTCATCTTAAAATAAGTTGTGCAGTGTTCTTAAACATTTAGCCATTCGTTAGATTAACTTCATCAACATATCGAGATGCTTCAGCTGGTCTTCACCATATTTGCAATGGGATTTTTGGTAAACAAGTTATACAAGAATGATGCGTCACTTATTGTCCTTCTTTTTTCGCTGACATGTGACAATAGCATTGCTATTGTACTGAAGCTGGAGTGACAAAGCTTTGTTTAATCAGTAGTAATGTCTCAACAGAGCAGCTGTCAAAGTTAAAATACTGCAATAGTACCTGAAGGACAACCTTTTCAAGAGGTAGCAGTGCCATGAGAACAAAGGAAGTTTTGATTTTATTTTATTGGTTTTATTACGTTTTCTGCTTTGAATGAAAAAACCCCCATTGTTTTGAAATACAATAGGAGGAGGCCCCCAGCTCTTTCTTCAAGGAAATGTGTGTGATTTTTTGAAGCAGTGAATAAAATGGGATGCAGTAAAATTTCATGTATCTTTCTATTCTAGTATTACACATTTACATCTTAAAATGAGCTCAGTGCTTACGATGCCTTTGTGTCGTATCAAAATGGAACTTTTCATGGCAGCTTAGGAAAGAACTGTGTCTCCAACCTACTAACGTTCGGTACATCTCCTTCCGCTACTGCTGTGACGTTCCTGTTACGTGAAATATAGTTCTCGGTGTAAACTTTGTTCCTAAGGCTGGGATGTAATGAAAGCGGTACACCACCCCACAGAGCTAGAGCTTGTGGCTGCAGTACAAAAACTACAGGCACCCAGAAGTCTCACACAGACAGATACAGTGAAAGCAAGAATTGCAGTGCTGAGCATGGTGGGGCAGTTCTTTGCCTTTCTCTCAAACTCCCAAACCTTTACCATTACCCAGAATCTATTCTAGTTTGCAACAGCTCATCTGCTGTGACAAAAGGTCACAGTGAAATTTCAATGGACTGTGTGGAGACGGTTTGGTCATAGTTCAGTGCTGGCACCTCTGATCCTCCTTAGTCAGGCTGTGAACGGCCCCCCGCTGCCGACTTCTGCACCTTCCGCGGTCTCGGGGTGTCACTTGACCATTCTGTGACTTTGAGGTTGGCTCCCTAACTGAGCACTGCTGTTAAAGAAATGTTTAATTGGCTGAGTTAGATTTTTCAGATTTCTCGGGGGGGGGGGGGGGGGGGGGGGGGTTGTGACCTACCATGAATACTTGGATGTGAGGCAGTTTCTTCACAACAAAATATTGTTTCATCCCAACTGAAAGACCTGAAATAGAACAAGAGAACAGGATTAAAACAACAAAATGCAAACGTCCATTTGTCTTTGTTAAACTGAGTTAAAACTAGATCATCCTTAGATCATCTAATAATATAATAAAAATGACATAGCTCCCACCTTCCTTGCTATGTCTAAGATGACAATGTGTCTGCCACTCCTTTTTTGATTCCCTCATCATTCCTTAGTCTGCAAGTCCTAAAGAAGTACCAAAAGAAAGGCACTTTAAGAAAGGCTTGTTTAAGGCATAATAGTGCAAATAAATAATTAGACATTGTGTGGCTATAGAAAGAAATATCCAAGTCTTACTATAATCATTTATCCAGACATTTCTCACCTCATATCTGTTTCATTGGCTTTTAAATTCTAAATGCAAAGCAGAGACTCACTGTTCTGGAATAAAGCATTTAAAGAAATGAAACTCTCACTCATATTGGAGCCTATGGCCATTATACATTATATTTACAATGAATGATAATTCTAGTAATTAAGGAAGTCTGTATATTTTAACCCTTTTCTGCTCAAGCTTTGAAAATGACAGTGGCCACAAGTTGGTAAATTATGCACCTTGCCAACCTGGTACAATTCCCAGCTAGACACTAATGTTTATACCTGAATTATTCAAAGGAGAATTCATACAGAAAGCTATGGGAACTTTCTCTCTTGCACAGCTGGTTTGGCTTGTTGTTTTGTTTTGTTTTCATTTGGATATATATAACACAAGCTGACTTTGGTATATTTCCATCTGCTTTAAAAAAAATTACAAAGTATTAATGCCATTTTTCAAGTTTTCCTTTCTCTTGAAAATTTTCATTACCGTGTGCTGCCTTGAATACTCATTTTTTTCATATTTCTGTAATTTCTTTTTGCTTTCTAATCTGGCTTCATTTAAATCACGTTGTACTAAAAACCTAATGTGTCTGGAAAGGGAAATTGACTCATCAGTATCACTCTCTCCAGCTCCAGCCACACACTGCTCTTTGTCAGTATTTCCTTTAAAGAAAATAATGATACTGTTTAGTCCTCATTCTGTGTTGTGTTCTCCAGTCCTGATTTACAAATCTCTTCTTGGACAGATACACCCTATCCTCTTCTCTGCCGCTTGCTGGTTTCTGCGTTGCTCCGTGGAGCTTAATTGTCATTCGTATGCATTATAAATGACCTGAGAAGACACAGAACTCGGAGCTTGCTCAAAATCATTTAAAAGATTTTTCCCATATTTGGGTCTCAAAAAGAGACTCTGAAACGTGAATGGTACAGGTTATTTAAGGCTGTGAAGAAAATCGGGATACCAGCCCTAGTTAGAAGTAAGCTGTAGTACATAAAGCGTGGCGACAGCCGCAGAAGTCTGTCTGCTGCTTCCGCTGAACTTCCCTTACTGTTCTGACTTTGACAGTGGATTTGGGGGTTTTTATCATAGCCTAAGGACATTATTTAAACTTACAGGCTAACTTAAACCTTACCGAGCTTTACCCAACCTTCCTTCCAACTAAGAAATTACTATTTTGCAATATCAACTCAACGTAAGTGTTTAAAGTGAACTTCTGTATTTACATGGGTGAGTCTTGCTGTATAAGCTAGTGCTGTTGGTCCTTGTGCAGCAATACTTGATGAGCTCTCTAAGGTGGGCACAGACCAATTTTAAACTCTAACGTTAGGAGGGTTTATAAATGTTCCTGTGAATACCAATGAGGTCTAATGGTAAATGGTGTGATTAACTTCCTTGATCTGAAATTTTAAGTGACCTAGTCGTTGCTCTAATTAACACCTTATTTCACATGCACTTATTATCAAGATGCATTATATGCAGTCAGAGTTCCTTCTCTGGTCTGAAATATGGGGAGGGCAGGGTCTTACTATCATCTTGTATTTAATATCAACTTACTATTTTTTTTTGTAGTACTCTAATTTTCAAGGAGGCAAAAGGAAGCTTTGCATTCAGTATCATTCTATTTGTCTTGTCTTTTCTATGGTAAATGAAATAAGCTGCAGCATGCAGCCAAAAATGTATTAAAGTTATGCCAGGTAGAGGGAAAACAAAAGCAAATACATTTATGTTCAGCATAATTTTTAAGCAACCGTAATCCTGCAATATTTAGCTTGCTTTGTGTCTTTGTTCAGTGCATTAATTCATCAGGTGCTTAGCTGTGTAGATGTGGGTTTTTTGGAAACTTTTTACAGAAAACTTTTGAAGCTGATCATTGTGGTATTAGCTTTCTGCAGTAATCTAAGAATAATCCGCTGATAATTTTTGTGTACAATGTTCCTCTGATGCACTAAGGAGGTAAATTGTGATTCGATGGCAGATGCTAATTTTTTAATCAGTTTGAGCTGAGAGGAAAAAAAAAACAAAACCCCAAACAACTGGCAAGAGGAGGAGAATCGGAGTGGAAGTGTTTTGTTGAAGTAGATGATATTTTTGAGCATTTTCTGAAATAATTTACTGTGGTGATAGCATAGCAGAACAGATATGGTGGTGGGGCAAAGAACGGTGCTCTCAATCTCTACCACTTCCCACACTGGACTGGAGAAAAGGAAAGGTATATAAGCTCGTTCCGTGAGTCAGTGATGTCTTATCTTGTTACCAGAAAGCAACACAGTAATACATAGTGTTTCTGCAAAACTGGGCAGCTAGTTCTGGCCATTAATAAAAATTTCACTGTTTTTCTTTTCCTTCTGAAAATCTCTTGGTATGCAATTGCAAATCACGTGTGTACATTTTGCCTGGAAGAGTAATCTGGAACTACCTGGTATTACCCATCCCTCTCTTAAAGGAGAAAGGGTTAAAATGGGAAAAGCTAAGATCCAGTACTAGAGTTGGATCAATCCGATGTGTGTTCACTACTCGTCCTTTTCTTAGGAATACACATAGGTTATGCTGCATTTGGCATGCTAAACAAGTGGCTTAAAAGGATCCTTCTTTAATTTCTGTAGTTATTCTGTAGTTTAATTTCGTTGCAGGTAGATGGACTGGAGTTTTAACATACTCTTTGTTCTTCTACATGGTGGATTTCTGTTCTCATTTACTCATATATAAAATAAGTGACTGAGTAGCTAGGTTTTTAAAGGGAATGAGACAGGCATTGAGAGTATTATAATAACTGAAAAAAATAATTTACATCAACAATCTAAATGATGTAGTGTTATAAAGACGTATATTCATTGAGCCACATTGACTCCTTGAACCAGTATTGTTTGAAGTAGAGAGAATGAAGGATTATTGATTATAATATGGACATCATGTCCTAGTATTGATGGTAATGGTCTTTTTATGTTCTGTAAAATCTTTCTAAACCTTACTTGTTTAAACTGGTCAGGTTTACTTCTCTACTAAACCATTTAATTATGCTTTTTAAAGTAGCTGCCAGTTTTTTTCAAAGCAGCAAAGTTCCAAGGAGGAATAAATTAATCCTAAACAAAAATGCAGATGCACACATCAATATTAATATCTATGTATATACATACAAAAACATATCTGTGCTGTATGTATAATACAGTTTAAGAATCCACTCCTACAGACTTGTAGTTGACATGAGACAGAGCATATACACCATACTGTTTAAAGGGTGAAATCTTGGCTTCAGCTAGGCCAGAATTTTAGAAGTGTATACTTGTTCTTAGTCGCTTGCGATTTTTTTTTTTTTTTTTTTTTTTTTTTTTTTTTTTTTTTTTTTTACAGTAAGAGAATCTGAACGGTAATTGTGTTCTGTTCTCTTCTGCAGCAAAATCCCAAGTTGTCCTGAAAGCCAAGTCTTTGTGTGTTCAACAGAAATGGTTTTCTTAGTACAGAATCCCAAGCAACTGTATATAAATTTCCAGGAAGCAGGATAGATAAATAAAAATAAGCTATGCTAAACAAACAAAAATCATGTTTTATCAAGCTGATGTTAGTTTTGAGACCTCTTGAGTTTTTGGACTCAGGCAGGGAGTTATTCCTGTTGTTGGAAGATGAAGATAAATACAGAATTTAAAATAAACTACAGAATTTAGTTCTACTAATTTTTCTCCTCTTCACAAAGCCTTGAAGCAAAAATTTCTGTAGAAAAAACTCTATTAGTCAACAGTCTCACACTTTTCACTGTGTTTGCAGAAGCTGTTGGTACACTAAGATCAGCGAACAAACATCCCTGCTACATATATCTGTTTGACGCTTTCCTAATGTATCCTAATGAAGGGCAGCCCTGGACAGCATAACCACTGCAGGAGCCTCACCAGTTTGGAAACTGGTATATTTAAACATCAAAGTCTGAATTGTATCTTCTGGTTTCAAGACTGAAATAAACTCCCACAACATGCTGCTGTGCCAAGAACATAAGTATAAATTGCTTAGAATGCCACCTCTTTGCAGGCTTGAGAAACAGCTACCTAGCTTTGGAAAAGTTGTTAAAAAAAAAAAAAAAAAAAAAAAAGGCAGCCATATCTGTCATTGTTATTCGCATCCAGGATTTATTTTACCTCTTCATTTGTCCTGTTCATTTAAATGGGGTGAAAATACTTCTGTGAAAGTAGACATAATGCATGTTGAGAAATTATTGCTAAGTTATTAGTTTTAACTACCTTTGTATTGTAAAGTATCTTTTTAATATTTAAGTGAAATTGGCAAACCCTATACAATAGATACAGGAAATATGAATGTAAATATGTAAAGTATAAATATGAATGAAAATACATAAAGTAGATGCTAGTTGTACCTGGAGAAAAAAAGTCTTTCCTACTGCTTGTTTATAAGACCTTAATAATCTTCCCCAAAATACAGAGCAGATGGATTTTTTGAATGTATTTAATCTGTACCAAGTACAGAAAAGTTTGTTTGTCAAGTTATGCTGGCAGTTTATCAACAGAGCAACGCATGACAATTATGTCAATACATGTAGACTGCCCAGAGAAAAAAATATTCTAAGTCAAACCACAAATTAAAAGCAGAAATAACAGCTCTAAGGAACTGATGATGAAGTCCCTTCAAATCACCATCCTAATATCCCCAGTCTCTGTCACTGAAGTGGGGTAACTCCCTTGCTCCGTGTCTTGAATATGTTCTTGAGAGAGATCTTCTTGTGTTTTAGATGCCACAGTCTTCCAAGAGGAAAAAGAGAATAAAACCAAAACGGTTGGTAGGTCCTAAAAGATGATGACGAAAGAGGTCAATACTATGGGACCAATACTATGTAATATCTTCATCAATGACATGGTGGGACTGAGTGCACCCTCAGCAAGTTTGCTGACGACACCAAGCTGTGTGGTGCAGTCGACACGCTGGAGGGAAGGGATGCCATCCAGAGGGACCTTGGCAGGCTGGAGAGGTGGGGCCTTGTGAACCTCATGAAGTTCAGCAAGGCCAAGTGCAAGGTCCTGCACGTGGGTCGGGGCAATCACCAATAGCAGTACAGACTGGGGCACAAATTGATTGAGAGGTGGAAGAAATAGTAAGCAGGTATTTTTAAATTCGTAGCATGGTATCTAGAGGATCCGTTTTATAAACCAGGAAGTTGGGAAAGGTAAAATTGCTTTGGAGATTTGTAACGTATTTGTTGTTTCTCACCCCTGGGAGAAGCTGACCTTGACTCAGGAATGGTTTTTTCCCCCACATCTGTTTGCTGTTGTGTATGTTGAAGCTTTGATCACCTCTGTTATCTTTAAGGACAGTATGGCTTAGGGGGAGTGAGATATAAAAACTAAGTACATCGTATCACAGGCATTTTTCATGCTCCACTAATACTGGAAATTTAAGCCCTTGTGTAAAGGAGTGGCTACAGGTGTATTCTAAGTATGTAATCAAATGTCATGTAGACTGTTATTCTACGGGTAATGGGCAAAAATACAGATATACTCTGTGCTTACAGGTTCATTGGGGCAATTTATAGCATTTCTCTTTCATACAGTAGTTGTTTCTTCCTCTGGATTTTGAGTACAATACTGAAAGTAAAAAAGTGGCCTTCATCTCAAGGTCACTCTCCTACTCAATAGCAGCTGCCTTTGAAAGAGTGCGTAATTAATAGTTCTATAACCTTGATTTAGTCTTTTCCTTTGGTTGGTTCTCCCTACATGCTATAGATTACTTTATATGCTATGAGCTCATTTCTCCTTTTTTTCTCATTCTCTGAACTATTGCTTTCTACAACTGTTTTCATCGTTGTGAAAAATCATTTATATAGCGCCATAAATTACAGGCACTTTACAAGCAAAGAGTAAGATACTGCCTTTGCCCCAAATAGTTTATGGTTCAGATACATCCTTGATTTCTGGTGTACCTTTTTTACTTAACACAATGGCCTGGAAATTTTAGGGTAGATTGCATTAATCTCCTGGTTTATTCCCACAATTTTTCATGATCCAATGATGGCGATCACAACTCTATGCCTCAATTTGTCATGTAGATAACTAATCATTTGTTTGCTACTTAGCATAAAGGTATTGTAAACATTTCTGCTTACTAATAATTCCAGGCACGCATTTTTGTGCATATACATTTGCATCTGAAAGCTCCAGGCACTGGGAAAAAAAATCCAGACTTTTGATCATTTAGCTCCTCCTACCCCTGTTCTTTTTTTTTTTTTTTTTTCTTGATACTGTAACTGGCATTGCCATTTTTTGTAATGAAAAATCCCAGGAATTTTCATGTGATATTGCCACAGTGCCAAAGTAAAAAACTGACAGCATGTGATGTAATGAGGCCTTTGAAAAGGTGGTTGACTTTTTCCAGTTTGGCTCATTTGCTAGGCTCCCCACTCAAGGTTTTCTTATACCTGGTGTACAGTCCTGCTTCCACTAAAATGCACTTTTAAAATCTATTTGCAGTTACCGTTTAAGTTGAAAAACATGAAAAATATTTTCCAATATTTACCTGAAAATTAGCAATCCAAAATAAAACAAGGGAATGTTACTATAATTATTTAATATTCTTCCTTCACTTTTAAATACAGATTAAAAAAACCCCAACCAAACAAAAAACCACACACAAAAAACCAACTATAACTCTAGGAGACTATAAACTCACTTACCAACTTAATTTATCCTATGCCCTTGAAATATTCAGGTCTTGGGTGCCAGTCATCTTCTAGTCATATGCTCAGATGGGAATGTGGAGTCCAGTATGGCATTGTGGTGTTTTCTTTCAGTTATGATAATCTTGTACTATAAAGTATCTATTTTACAGAGAGAGACAGGGAAATACTTTGAATGTTCATCAGTGACTTATATATAATGAAACTTATAAAGTTTGGATACATACGAGTTTAGACATTTTTTTCACATATTGATGTTGGAACAGAACAATCATGGTGTGCTGACAAAGCCATGCAGTTCTTTCTGTTTTGAAAATAGTAAGCAATGCTTACTCTACAGTTTTCAGATCTAATAGCTGCAAAAAAATAATAGTTTCCATACTTCATTCAGTACATTAAAATTATAATACCTCTGACTGGCCCAAAATAATAATAAAAAAAGTTTTTTTCACTCATTTCTTGTTTTGAAAAGGTATTGGAGACTTATCTTAAATAATACATAATGTTATTAGAGTTATATTTAACTATCAGAAAGACTTTTACCATTTTTAGAGGACTCTGTGGCTTATGATAACAGTTATATAATTATATGAAAAATATTGGCTTTTATTTGTATTCAGAGATATTTTGTGATAGTTTTTAACTTTCTCTGTAAATAAACATGCTCCTTCTAGGATGGAGAAGCAAAACCTATAACGCTCATCAAAAATAACCCACTTGACCTCAGTGTAATAAACACATGTTGTTGCTGGGGTTTTTTTGTTTGGGGTCTTGTTTGGTGGGTTTTTGCACACACACACACACACGCCCTTTACTCTCTAGGAAGTGTAGCTAGGAATAATGGAAAATTACTATATAGACCAGAAATTAGTTATGTACATGAAACCAGAGATGACACGACAGGGCCATAGTGTTCATGAATCAGTGAACAACAGTCAGTTAAAAAGGCTGATAAAAGTCATTATAAATAAATTCTACTAAAATGCTCCTGTGATAAATTCTTCATTGCATTAGTTAGATCTTCACTACCTCCCAGCTACTGCTTTGGGCTTCTGATGGCACTGAACAGTCTCCTTCAGCAGCTACACACTTGAAGGACTGGGGAGAGAAATATGGAACCACATGGAAATTTTGGGGAGAAGGCTGAAGTGAAAACAAGTCTCTTTCCACAGCCTCCATCAGGAGTAATTGTGGGGAATGAGAAACTTGCTATGAAAAGGAGCTCCTCCACCAAAGCTAAAGGCCAATGATAACAGAGGCATCTGATAATCTTAATAAAATCAGTCAACAGAGCTCTTTTTAGTCCCTTGCAAACAAAACCTCTGTAATCTACCATAACACAGTGATGTAGACTGAGATGCATTTAAAATAAAATAGTAGTTGAAATTGTAAAAACCAAAAAGTTTCTGGAAATCTTGTTAACATTTCTGTACTTGCTCACTTCAAAACTTATCTCAGTGACATAAGTGCTGTAGTTAGTCAAGTTCTTATAAAAATGTTTGAGAATTTTAAAAAAATTGTTAATAAATGTATGCATAGAAAACAGCATTGTAAAAATTATAGCTAAGTGGTCACACACAACTCTCTTCTGAGTACTCGTATTCAGAAGAGCAAAGAATATGGTGCATATCGTTGGGGGTGTTAAAGATCTCACCTGGATATAGCTGTGTTGCCAGCTGTGAGGAGAAAGCTTCTTTGTTATTAATCATTCTCCCAGAATACTGTCTAGGAACCATCAGCTGGAATCATTATAAATATAATTGGTCTGCAAACAGAATTTAATTTCTATTCCATACACTATTTGGATATTTCCCAGGATGTTGTCGTTCCTAATCTGAAGTATCATAGAACAGCCCAGGTTGGAAGGGCCCTTGAAAGATCATCTGGTCCAACACTTAGAAAAGGTTGAAAGAAAAAAACAACCCCCCCAAAAAATTTTTCAATTTTTTTAATGAAACAGTATTTCCGCATTTGATTTGGAATTATTCAAGCTTTATTTTGAAAGCATTGGAAAATGCTGAAGTTATTAAAAATAGAAAAAAGTTTAAGTATGCAACTGTAATCATACTACAATTAGTATGACAATATAATGTGGAGAAAACTCAGTCGAAACAAAGTTTTGATGTTATTATATTAAACAGCAAAAGCAGACTTATGTACCTGCATGTTTTCCTAAACAAAATTCCACCCAGATGCGCACCACGTTTCTGAATTGTTTATTTTGCTCTCTTGCTGAAACTAAAGCCCAGTATTGATGCATTGCTCTGCACTTCCAATCGTGCATTACATGGAGCACTGGGCCAGTTGTACGGCTCAGCCTTTTGCCTGCTTACGTTCGTGCTGGGGGAACAGGGAGTGCATGTTCATTCCTTTGCCAGGTGGTGTAAAGAATGTAAACAGTATTGGAATTTGTAACATAGAAATAGTCTTAAAAGATGTATCTTAGGCTAAGAAAATTTTAGCACATGTTTTATTAGGGGTTCATGCTCTCTGACTTGCATGTTTGAATATCCATAATCACGGAAGACCTTAATTCAGAACATTTAGCTAATGTGGAGAGTCACTGTACATTGTACACGTTTAATGCTCAGAGGGAAACAATGCAAAATATCACCCCTGAGTGGCCATATAGGCTTTTATGCAATCTGATAACTGCAGTCCGGGAGTCTCTCTGCCTGTAAAGAACTGCATTAATGACCTCTACTCATTTAGGATTTCCTTGTTTGAAGTGCAGGTCATAATGGAAAATGAGCCTTGCTAGGTACCACTTTGCTCTGTATGTAACACGTACTTTAGATAAGTTAACTAAATAGAAGCAGGGTACCCATTTCTAAATGTTCTTTGCAGTTTTCCATATTGGCACATTAAATTTCGTGTGTCAAAAAAAATCAAAGTATCTTTTGAAATGCTTGAATATTGTTTAATTGTAACGATCACTTTGCAAAGATACTGTGGTTTAGCAAGGTCTTGCTCAGTGAAAAGCAGTAAGAGACTGTGATGCCTTTGATCAGCATTTTGCAATTTACTCTGTGCGTGGAGCCCAACTGAGATGAATGTAGTTCCAGAGAAAAGTGATAGTGATATTGTTACCTAAGGTTGTGGTCACAGAGATGCTGCTCCTTTTTCTTATGTGCACAGTTTTCTTTGAAGACAAAAGCAGCAGATGTTTGCTCTGCCGCTTGCTGATACTTCGAGTTGAACTAAAAGAGAGTATCAACAACCTTTTGTCATAGGGATTGCTTCAGAACTGTGGAGTAATCTGGGGCTGCATCAAAATGTTGCCACCATGTTAGTGATTCTTCTATGATGAAAGATGGAATTGTAAAGTGAAGAACAATCACTCCTTGTGATGCTACTGGAGAATTTCCCTCCTGAGGAAATAAGTTAATCTCAGTTTTCACATGTACTCAAAAGTGAGTATCTCTAGTCTATGCTACCGTAAGAATCTACATTTTGATTTGTGAGTGAGCTTATACTTCCAGAATTCCACTGTCTTCAGAATAGGGTGTAATTTGTGTTGTTTTGTTTTGTTTCAGTGTTGGTATATGTGCATTTGCTGTGGCAAATAGTTACCTTTGCATTCTGTTGCTGGGAAAGAGGTATCCAACTGATGTGAACCGTGGATCCCTTAGGAAAATAGAAAATACATAGATTCAGAGCATCTTGGAACACAATTAAATATTTAGTCTACAGTCTGGATCTCTCCTAATGGAGAGTGTCTGAAGTAAGCATGGCATCTCTAATGTATGGTCAATTTAACTGAAAACACGGGTAGCTAATGTAAGGAAGCAATACGGTGAGTATTTTGATTTCAGACAAAAGAATGGAATTGTACGATAAGTGAACTTTGTAATTCTGTGAACGCATGGTCAGGGAATCCAACTTCACTTTGCTGAGGGAATTTCTCATGGTACCAGAAGGCAATGGGGTGGATTGAAGTATGCACAGGTTGGTTTGTTTATTGGCTAGTTTATTGGCCTGTCAGTAGCTGTGCAAGCAGGTACAGAATCAGAAGACTGACCTGTTTCGTAACGAGTGATACACACAGGCAAAAGTATTCCAAATATGACTTTTTCCAATAAGCTGCATACTCCCCAAATTTTTAAGACCAGGAAAAAAATTGTTCCTACTTTGGGGATGTTGGAAGGGATATAGCGACCTAGCTGTCATCTGCTAGCACTGTGGCGGAAGCAGTGCAGAAGTCTGTCTCAGTGCGTTCCTTGGAGCAATGTTGTGTGTATTTACCTGCAGTATGGATTTACAGCTACTTAACTATGCAATGCTACTCTAAATACAAATACTTCCTTATGGGTAGTTGTGTGTTGCACTTAACTTGCTTTTAGAAATACCTGCTCTTCAAAAACAACTGTGTCCTGTTTAAAGAAATTCTAAATCTAGAGATGAGTCTTAGTACTTTTAAGCATTCAGCGTGAACAAGAACAGACCATGGAAAACTGTGTGCAGATCCATTCACATGTACATTCTACTCCTAGTTGACAGGAAGACATTCCCTCTACCAGACTCCCAACAGGCACTCTTCATCTTATTTCGTCTCTTGACATTTCCTGGGTTCCCTCACATAGTTTGGACTGATGGCCAGAAGTTTCTCAATCTATTTGAAGTGATCTCACAATAATTTGGTATCACTTCTGAAAACCAGAACCATTGAGGCATACATGTACATATAGCACATTGCACATATTAACACTGATGCAGCCTTAACTGTTGTCTCACAGCTGATTTCTCATTAATACACAAATAGTTCCAGTAAATGTCAGGGGTTTCTGGAAAACATGGTCTGAGACCTATTAAAAGGGAATGTTCAGTGAGTCTCAAGGTAGAAGCCAAGAAAAAGAAAGGGCTATGGAGAATATATGCAGACATAAAGATGATGGAGAGAGTCCTACAAGACACAAAATGAAAGGCAGGCAAAGATGCCCAAAGTGTTTCTGTGGTCTGGAAGGCAGCCAAGGAGGCATTGATTTATTAAAGAGCAGCATCACAGCTTCCTTTTCTTGATGTGCTGGTGCCATTAGAGCTTCTCGAGCAGTCTCCGATTTCCTTGAGAATGAGGAATAGGAATTTCAAACAAAACGCCAAAAGAAGATTCCAAAGCCAGTTATTTCCCAGACATATGCCACTGCCAGACCATCGCTTTGGCTGCGTACCTGATTGGAGAATTCAGTGCGTAAAGTATCTGCTGAGGATTGCACATATGAGTTCCCTGCTTATTAAACACAGCGCCTACTTGTGTAAAAAGTGCCCTAGCGACTGTGCACATAGGTTTTTCCAGTCTTCAATCATGATATGGTGTAGAAAAACTAGCCTTAATGAGGCAGGTAATACAGAAATCGTGAGTCACCAGTTTAGAATGACACAGCTGTTTTGTTAACCGAGTTAACGTGGTGCTGTTCTTGCTGACTGGTAATGTACTGGGAGTGACTAGCACCTTGTAGCATCGTCTTTTCTTCTGTCTCTGTAGATATCTGAATTCTCTTCTGTAATTTCTTTTCTCTTCCACATTTGCTCTCTGAATGTCCATGTATTTTAGTTTTGTACTTTTCCATTTCCGACCCCCCTCCTCCCCCTGCCCATAGCGCCTCCCTAAAATAATGCTCCCTATGTCTACTTGTTTGTGACTTTACATGCCTGGAGATGGGCAATACCTGCCTTCCTCAGGGTTTTGTCGTAGTGGCCTTTCTGATAGTGTGAGGAAAAGGATGGAGATCCTGGGCAGTGTAATGGCAGGGCTAATCTTAGCACTCTTCCCAAGAAGACAAGCTTTCAGGTGGCAGAGGAACAGATTTTTGCCTTCGTCTCATGGCTGTTTTAAGAGTGCTGCTGATATCAGCAGTTACGTACTGTTGGCAGCCTCCGAGAAGGAGGCGTGCTCTAAGCACATGCTGCCCTGTAGATACACATGCCCCTCACCAAGTCAAAACAATGGTATAACTAATCCTCAGTTACGAGGCTGTTCTCACCTTGTTAAAAAACAAGTGTGACAAGGAGACAGAGCATGAATTTGTTTTGTCAGATACATAGTCAGAAATAACAACCGATAGGTTTGCTGTGATGAGTTCTGTATGATGGTTTTGCTGAAAGGTAGGCTGTTTTGTGATTTACTGAACTATTATAAGTGATAAAAGTGATCCATTTGTTATCATCCAGTGCATAAAGACTTCAGGATTTAAGGAGCCTGCACTAAATAACAAAGCAATTTATAAACTCATAAAACTGAAAATTACAGGGAAGTAGTCCTTAAGTCATTGGTAATAGGAACCTTTTACTGTATTAGTGATGATAATCAAATGTTAACCCCTACTCCCTTTTTGTAAAACAAAATGTTACCTTAGGAAAGTTGTAATTACTTAAAAATAAAGTCATGAACATAACTTTGTATTAATGTATTATGCAAGTGAGGTGAGTTTTATTTATTTATCTGGGTGTCATCCCTCCCACCCCTACCCCATCAGGTCCCTGCATCGACTGATGTGAACTGATTTATGCTTCTGCATGCTGCAGAAGCATGTTGGCTGATGTTAGCTGAGGAATGGTATTAGTTGGTTCTACTACTTGGTAAAAGATCTTTATCCAAAGCAGATTTAAGTGTAGTATCTTGAAAAGAGAATCTTCCTGTGTTTCAATAAACAGATGATAGCAATAGTTAGTTTCAGATTAGCCTGTCCTAAGGAGAATATAATTATGTGTCCTACCGTGAAAATGGAAATACCCTGTGCTGGATTTTAAAAAATGCATTATGACTTTAAGATTGTAAGTCTTCTCTTGAATCAAAGGTTTTATGGGCAGTGGAAAGAAGATGTTGACTAGAGCTGAGCAAACATTTGCCTGGAGATAATTTTTCTGATGATGTTAGTTTCTTTTTCTGCTCAAGAGTATCCCAAGTTATTTAATTAATTCATTCAATTTTATTCAATCAATGTAAGTTCTCAAGGAGTAGACAAATTGAGAGCCACTTGTTACCAGTACTCAATATTTGATATCCAACTTGCTTTGTTCAAGTGTGAATGACTACATGCTGAAACAGATTTCTTTCTTTTTGTTATCTGCATAAGCATAATCTCTAAAATCAAGAGGAAGATGTGCAAGAACACCTGGGCACTATCTAGGAGAAGAAAGCTGGAAAAACAACACTAACATTTCAGGAAATTTAGTTAAAACGGTGTTTTCTAATAGCCAGTAAATTCTGATACCGCTGTCCTCATGTTAATTTTCTGGGAAAGGATTTTGTTAAGCCTTTATTTTCCTTTCCCAGACCTTATTCTAAATAAAGTCCATCATCATCCCACAGTGCCACCCTCCATGATCAGGACTGAAGCTGGAGCCCAGTTATGACAGTTTAAAAACAGGAGAGGGTATGTGAGGTTTTCCTATGCCTGCCAGGGTTTTCCTTGTCAGAACTGTTGGCTGAGTCTCTTCTCACTAAAAGCAGTGGCGAAGCAGCAACAATATAGTACCTGTCATTGAAATTATGGACAAGGGATTGAGCTGTTACCAAGTGAACAATGCTCACTAATAATTTGGCTTAATTATAGTCTTTTAGTTATCCTAAGAGTCTTGTCAGGATCCAATGTTCGAATGTTGGGAGAAATAAGCAGCTCACTTTGTTACAGAAATGGCACAAATGAAATGTACATACCAGGCAAAGGGTCAGACCCCTCACATTTTTTCCCATCACCTTGATATGTTAGGAAAAGGGAAAGCAAGCTTCATATTCCTGGTTCTATGGGAAACTATGAACTGTGTAAATCCCATGCATGTGTCACAGAGTCTAGGATCAGAGGAAGCTCCCATCTATCTCCGTCCTGCTTGTCGTTCCTTGGACTATACACTGAACACAATTCATCAGCCAGAAATCCTGACTCAATATTTTCAATTGAGGTGATGTCCAGTGACCAAATTGTTGGCTGATTGCTCCTCAGGCTTTCCTGGGACAATATTCTGACCTCACTATACAGCAAATGAACACAGAAACTAATTTCTTGCATCAAAAGCAGTAATGCTGAAGTAAGAGGAATTAATTAAAAATGGAAAAAAAATAATTGTGTGGTGAAAACACAGAATAGTTTATAAACCAACTGAACTATACATAAAGTTGCACTTTGATTGCTCTTCTACAGTTATGCTGAAATCCGAAAAGCAAAAGCCAAAAAACCTAGCAGCAGCAACAACAATCCCCTTAAAACTGCAGTGAATTAAGAGCAGATTAAGGGCATGTTTTGTTACCATACCTCCTAAACTTTGCAGGTTTTCATTTCAAAAATAGCTATGATAGATGAGGCTGTAAGGTGTGGAAATTATGCACAAGCACAAATATTTCTAGCTCTCTAAATGTTTCAAATCATTTTTGGTGCTCTGTGTAAATTATGTGAGATTTTAGTGTTGTTGGAGCTAATGTATCACGTGCCTGGTTGGTATCTTTTCTGGTGGAGAAGCCTAAATAAAAAAACCCAAACACCCAGTTCATCACCAGCAATGTCAGCATAATCATTACAATCACATTTGTACTTCTTTATTAAGTATTTTCTAAAAATAATAACTCCTTCCCCTCCCCCCCCGGTTTAACTTCTTAAAGTACAGAGATTTTAGTTGAAAACATGGACTCATTAAAGTAAATAAAAGTTTTGGTCTTGCAATCTGTGAGTCAAATATGATTTCAATATCCTTCTATATTTCTGTATAGCACCTAGCAAAGTAGAGATTGTACCATTTAGCACTGAGATTACTTTAATATTCTTGCAGTTCTTAGGAATCTTACATAACCTGCAAGATGAGAAACTTAGTCTGCATTTTCTTATTTTCCAATGCAGTAAGCAGCACTATTGATGCTATTTCCAATCTTCTGTGTCATTAATAAATATGCCAAGATATGTCCATGAATTATGCCCCTTTAATAAAGTAACGGAACTCCTAGAATCTAGAACTTGATTTTTTAAAAAATCTCAGATGTTCAGGTGCCAATATGAAAGTGCTGATCATATACATAATGAATCTTGATTAATTATGATTTAACAATTTGTTATTTCATTTTTGCTATTATCAACTTTTTTTATCTACCCTTGATATCTCACCCATCTCTTGTGATTCCATAGGCAAAATATTTGATATTCTGATTGCTTATGAAAGTTAAGGCTGTGGTACAAGCTGGTACAGAAATGTCATGCTCTGAAGCTAAAATACCTGTCAATGCCCCTGAAGAAGAGCTTCATATGAACGTCTTTGGTAGCATCAGAGGAAATGGGCCATCGTTTCACGGCAAATAGCACATACTCATATTTGGAACGCAGTTTCTGATTGCCTGTTCTTTAAAAGAACAGCAAGATTCTCATTGATTTCAGTAGCCTTTGACCTGAACCCAATGTCAGCTCTCTTGGGACCAGCCTTTGTTAAAATGATTGTGGTCAGTACCTTCTGTTTACGTTTTTTGGCACTGCTTGCAAATTCAGAACATGTAAGAACTAACTGTAGCAAACAGGGTTTGGTTTAAACTTTAGTCATAGCTGCAAAAAACAGAGTGATATACCTGTTTTCAGTCTTTTTTTTAATGCACGTTTTTCTACCTGTGCAGGAACTACAGATGATCTAATGAACAAAGCATTTAATAATAGCTGTACTAAAAATAAAACGCTTCAAATGAATGGTTTTGTGTAGCAGCATTAGAAATTGTTCCACTTGTTTGAAGGAATAAGATATGAAGAATTGATTGAGTAACCAATTTAATAATGAAGAGAATTTAGAATACAGAGAGATTAGTTGAGAGCCTTGGGACACAATTCACTGAAGTTTTATATGCTGCCTATACTCAAACAGGGAAATTTTGATATAAAAGTGATTTACAGGTAATAGCTGTGCACGGTCTTTTATCATATTAATAAAATCTTTAACCAGTCTTTGAAAATTCTAAAGCCTTGTGTGTTCAGTTCAGGTGCACAGATCAGGAAGAACTGCTGGCTGGCAGATGTGCAGATACATTATCAGAAAATGTATTTTCAGCTTAAGCAGTATAATCTAATTCATTCTAATGTGATATTTCAAGTTTATTGTAGTATAATTGAATACAGAAGAACACAGCGCACTATACAGTAGACAAAATGAGGTGAAAGTGTACAGCTTAAAGGTGACCAGGTTAGGCCCATTAGATTGCTGAATGTTGCTGGTTAAATTGGCAAATGATTTAAACAACCCAAAACTGTAAACAAAAGGCTGTACTTTTCCTTTTAAAGACTACCTTTTTTAAGTGGCTTTACTTTATGAAACTGCACTAAACTTATTTAAAATTATATTGTCCTTGCACATTACTGTAAAAGTTCTCACTTTAGTAATTGGTATGTTAAATCTTTCTCTTCTGCTTCCACTAAAATAGGCAACAACCTTTTACCTGGACATAGTATTTAGCAGATCAAATTTAAAATAGCTCTGTGTATATATATGTATCTGTTTGTCTGTACAAACTTCTCTATATACATCTTAGAATTAAGTGTCACATGAATTTACTGTTTCACTTTTCTATGTTAAATCAGCTTTGAAATGTTGGTGGTATAGCAGTTATTTTTATTTTTAATTCACCCCAGTGGCAGAAGTCTTTAAGACTCTCCTGATTACCGTTTGTTTAACGGTATAGATTTTAGTCTGCTCCCCCCAATCCTGCTTTGCTATTATGTCTCCTTGTTATAGGCTGTTTCAGCAGGTGCCTATCCATTTGCCACCTGCCCTGGTGCAGTGAATGATTATGCAATTTAGTTAATGCATTTTAATTATTTAGGTGACATTTTACCTTGTATGGTTAGGCTGAATATGTAAATTGACTGGAGTCTTTAGTTAAAAAGAACGACGGTTTTTTGTCTGAGGAAGTGCACAGTCCGTGACCAAAGATAATGAATAAGTAATCAAACATAAAAATAAGGCAAAAGTTCTGTTTAATCTCATGCCTATGGCCATTTTTATACCTCCTCTTTTTATTTATTCATTGATTTATAATCATTATGTATATACTATAGGAGTTGATGCACTTAGTAGACAGACCGTGTTTGTATCTTTCTACATCAATACCCAAAGCATATTACAGTAATGGCGTGATATGCTGCCAGTTCACAAGGTCAGGAATGATTTTTCAAGACCAGTAATACAGCCTAAAAAGTGACCAAGGCTTGTCTCCTTTACATTGTAAAATTGTTTCTCACCTGAGGATGCTGTTGATCGACTTACTAAATGTATTGTGCATTACAATGAGACAGGTCAAATGAGTTAAAAATACTTCTGTACCAAATTATAAAAGTCTAAGCTGTAATCAAAAAACCCCCAAGTCCCTTCCATACTCATTCATTTGCACAAAGTACCTTCAACTTAACAAAAAAAAAAAAAAAAAAGACTAACAAATCCAGTTCTTATTACCCTTTCTTAAATATACAAGTCACAATTCTTTCTAATTTTGAATTTAAAATACATAATATGATACGAAAAAAACCTCTACCAAAAATAAACTCAATTAGCACAAACACTTCTTCTACCATCTGATTTACTGTATTTCCCTGTTCTTCATATTGGCAGTTATCTCCCAGCAGTACTAACAGCAGCAGCAGCAATAACACCATGAAGTCAGTAGATGGCTGTAGAAAAGTATGTTGAACACTCTTGTGTTAGCGTAATAAGATTGGGAAAGGCCTTGACCTGACGGGATGCGGCTTTTATCTGAAGTACATTTAAAGAGATAAAGGAGAAGCAGGGTGCAGTACATGTTCCTTTCTTTTCTGTAGGAGCTTTGCTTTGAGTTTAAAAATTTCTCAAATGCAGGATTTGTGAACTGGGTCCTTTAGCAAGGAGAGGTAATGGCTTGAGTGCCACTGGAGTCACCTGCTATTCTCTGATGATTTTCCCCCCCTTCCCCCCCCCCCCCCCCCCCCAAGACGTCTTAGAAATCCTCCTATAAATTCCTACAGAGGGAGCGTCTGTAGATCCCATAATAACAATCAGGAAGTGGTATATTCCCATTTATTTATTTATTATTACTATTTTTTCTTTTTTTGCTTTCTCTCCAATGTAGTTGGCTGCCTTTAGTGCACGGACCTGCTCATTAAATAGATACACCAAGAATTGTTACCTAAGCAAGCCTGACAGTAAAGAAAGGACAGACTGAGTTAGGGAGAAAAAGGGAAGAAAAAAGACAGCCTGAAGCAAGTCACTTCACACGCAGAAAGAGCCACTGAACGAATGCTATTCTCATAAACAAACCAAAAAAAATACCTTGTATAAGAAGAGAACTGTGAGGACTTGACAGAAAAAGGCAAGATTTTCTACCCACTGTTTTCAGTTTTCCTTCCAGACATACTTGGTGAAGTAAGGAGACTTCTGTTGCTGACAGAGCCCTTGATTTCTTTCAAGATGATGATGTATTTGTGGGTAGGTAGTGTCTCTCTCCATGTCAATCTTTTATTAATAAATTGACTTTGGGACTGTAGATTTTAGCCTATAGTTACAGCATGTTTTCTAATATGTGAAGGTGTGTATGCTGCAGGATAGCTTAGCATAGCTAGTGTGCAGTACATGTGCTTGCATTTCCAATGGGAGTTTAAACAAACTGGTTCATTAACATTAAGCTGCAGTTTATTTTCAGGTTTTGCAGGATGTGGCATAGTGCACTGCTTGCTTTTCGTTGCCTTAGAAAATGCTACAATTGTATCTGTAAGATTCACTGTGTGGTTCAGTCATAAAACGAATGCTGCATCACTTGTGGCTGTTAAGTACTTGCTTTCTTTGTAAGAAATGAAACAGTCTTAATGTGATTAAAACTTCTAATTTGTGTTGCTTGACCTAGTTGTTTTTATATTAGTTGTCACAGTCTTTCTTGGCTTTTGAAGTTTCTCGCAATTGACAACCGCAGATAAAGAAATGGATAAAATGTTCTTATTCCTGTGATTTTTCTATTCAGCATTGTTCAGATTCCTTGCAGCAAAATCTGCTCACCTGAAGTATAATATTGTGGTGTGACATGTATATTGTGAATTAGGGAAGCTATTAACCTGTTAATTCAGCCAGGTTTAGATATGAAACATTTTTTCTTAAAAAAAAACCCACAACAAAACAGAAATAAATCGGTGGATGAATATGCATGTTAAAAAGCATTTCTGTGTTCCTCTTCAAAGCCTGTACATCTTCTAGAGAAATATTTTAAATTAATCTGATTTGACAATCTATTTATTTATTTTATTTAAATGTATGTAAAAATAGAGTGGCTTGCAGCTAATCTGGGCCACCTCTGCAAAACAGGCTGCATATAAGCAACATCTAATTCTTGAGAGATATTATCAGTAAATCACTACTGCTCTTTTAAATTGCTCGTAGTTCATGCTGTAAATCTCCCTTTAAGGTCTCTTCTAATTTCTTTTGACCCTCCAATATACTGTAGTAACTTTTGTCATCTGTGCAAAAGGCACTGTATGCAGACTTTAAAGTTTCTTATTTCAGTTCTTTGACCTGTGCTATCATTTCAGGAACTCACCAATCACTGAGCCTTATGATTTTGTCTTTTCTTTTTTTTTTCTTTTTTTTTTTTCTGTGTTCTGTAGTACAAGTCAGTTTAATTTTCACAAGCAAGTATCTGTGCATCTAACAGCAGCACCGATTGTCGCTTATTTTTAACCCTTACCAAGATTCTTTATTGAAGCTGTATCTTTGCTAATGCAAGGATTAATTTCCTTCTTTTTTTTAGATTTATAAATCAGATCACTTAACTGCATTAGTCTATTTTTCATTCAACACTCCTATATTCTGCTGTTGTAGTTAACATCATGCAAAAGAGATACACAGTAAATATTTGAGGATAAACCCTTTTTTCTGAGATGCACAGTAAGGTGAAAGGACATGTATTATTCTATTTCTTCGTGGCACTAGCTGAAAAGGTTTAAAAGCTAGGGACTCTTCCCCCACCCCCTTACCCAAGCCTATGAATCTTTTTAAATTGGGAAAATTAAGGAACTACATATTTTTACAGGTAGCTATGGAGATTTCTATTAACTTCGGTGTGTTGTATTTTATATTATTTATGAACTTTTCTACTTATGCCATATATATATGCTTTAAGCAAAAAATACAGTCAGCAGTTTCTGATGGTACCACTTCCTGGTTTCCAAAGCCTCCAGTAATTAATATTTTATATTTAAAAGTCTATTCCTTCCATTTCTGTCCTTTTTACTTATATTTCATTATGTTTCATTTTGGGGGTTGTTTGTTTTTATTAGCACAATTCATTAAACAGGAGAATGCCTCTCTTTTCTTGGCACTACTACACCTAGGTATTAAGCATTCTTCCCACTTTTAATTTAACTTTCCTAGTCTAAATGATTTGGATAAAATCTCAAAATAACATTAGTGGGAAGAAGTAGAGAATGAACTTTTTTTTTTTTTTTTAATTGTAGCAGAACATTATTACTTTCTTTTGTTCTGGAAATAAAGATGAGTTGTACTCACAGAAAATTGTATGATTTTTAAACTGTGTACATTAAGTGCGCATGTGTATGTATCTGCATGCAAAAGATGCAGTATGTAAACAAGAGGCAGGTGCAATGTATAAACTCACAGCAGCTTTTGAAATGCTTTCTCCTGGCACCACATCAATATTTTATATAATTATACAAAGGCTCCTCAGCAATATTATTAAAATTTAAAGTAGCCAACTTCTGTGAAAGTGTAGTCTTCCCTTTTTTAAAAGGTGTAAAATAAATTTATTTCCTTTCATTGATAATTTTTTTCATACTATTCACTCCTTTATGTGGCAGTGCTTACCTATTTTTTCATTCCATGTATAATGTAGAAATACTTCTAATTACAAAGAAGAAGAAAATTGCCATTTCTTTGCATTTTATAATGTCTTACTAACTAGTATCCTGTAACAGTTTAGTTTTTTTAAAAATTCTACTGCTGCTGATGTCAAGTTCCTTTTATGGCAAGCAAACTGTCAACATGTTCAGCTAACTAAATCAAAACATTCTGCAGGAATGCCGTGTACAGCCAGTAATTCAGTCTGTTGAATGGAACAGTCTTGATTTGTTGTTGGTTTTAAATACTTATTTCCAGATTTCAGAAAGTAAAGAAAGATTTTAGTACTGTTAGACCCTGTCAAAGGAAATCCATCATTTATTGACAGCCCAGGCAATTCAATGATGCTTATTCTCCTCCTCCCCTAGAAAAAGAGGAGGACTTTTTCTGGTCTGGTATTTTTATGTACCAACACCTGTGCTGTAGGAATCAGAGTTCATCAATATCCAATTTCATATTGACCAATAAACTTTGAGGACTTTCAGGTATTACTGATTCAAGGACTACAGCTAAATCCTGAAGTCAAAAGGACCTATATCCTCTCTAACTTTAAAGGGTATAGACCCTTTTATATCCTGATCCTGCTGCAGTATAATACACCTTTCTCTCCAGCACAAGATTGTTGCAGTGATGATGCAGGGTGCTCTTGATTGCTGCAGATTATCATTCACATTTTGTAGCGCAGCTCACCTCCCAAAAGATGTTGTGGTTTTCCCAGAATGTGACAAGTAAGTGAAAATTTTTTCAGTTAGGGGGCTGTAAAGTTGCAGACTTCTGCTTACCTGGGAAACAGAAGCACAACTATCAGTGGGTGAAATGAATGTTGATGGTTGAAAGCTAAGACTGCTCAGAACCTTTCATGGAATCCACACTTTTCCAAACCTCCTTTTTTCTGGATAGTATTCCTCCTATTCTTTTTCGTATGTTGAAAAATAAGCAGTTTGTCTACTTGACAACAGAAGAAACTGCTTGTTTCCCAAGCAAACAGTTCCATGATTGTTTTTTTTTTTTTCCATTTAGTAGTTCAGACTGGACTATTTTGAGTTCTCAAAGACCTCACGTTCAACTTGCATATTCTGACTTAGAAGATGAAAGTTTAAAGTTACTGCATCTCATGAAAAAGTTAGTCATACACAATTAAATATTGTTGTAAGAAAAACCGGAACAAAATCATTGGTAAATGCATTTTAAAATATACAAATTATTGGGTTTCCATCTTTTGTTACGTGCTGTGAAAATGCTGAACTAAAATTACCTTAATATACCATAATAAAATTTCATAAATTTTATAAACATCAAATTAATGCCTGCTTACTCAGAGATTTGCTTCATTCCTGTCAGTCTGCTGTTCTTTCTGCTAAAAGGGAATGAGTTTTCAGAAATTTTGCATATATTTAGCAGAAATTTTCAGTAGCAGCTTCAGAAAAGTACTTGATCGAATAAGGCAGAAAGCATGTCAGCAAATGAAATTTGGTTTTGCCCAAAACAAGAGTAGGCAGATACAGAGAAACAAATTGAAAACATTTGAATGCAATAGCAACAAGATAATTTCTTCTGGCAATAGAACCTTATTTTGACAACTCTGAAGAATAAAGCTTTTGGGTCCAATAGAGAGAAATGTGTGTTATACTTGCCTGCATTAGCAAAACATACCTCAGATGAACATTCGGGGAGAAGACTGGAGGAACAGAGAGTAATAGAAAGACTGTATCAGAAATTTAATCTGGATGAATATATAGGAATTTCAACTACTTTATGGTAGCATTTCTGGTGCTTTTGTCAGTAAGCTTCTCCTGTTTAGAGATATCTTAATACACATACAGGAGTCTGTGTCAGTTCACATATTCAAAGGCAGATGGTATTTCATTCAGCTGAACAAGTCTTACGGGTTCTTATGCACTACCAAATACATGTAGGCATAGAGTATGCCTTTCTTCTGAATTAGGGAAGTGTGTAATTTCAAACCTAGCCTGTGTTCTTTGTGTACTAAGTGCTACAGGACACGTTTGTAAGTGAAGCGGTACAAAGGCTTTTTATCTAAAGGAAATGAGAACCCTAAACAGATGTGAAAACTACTAAAAAGATAAAATAAACAAAATCTTAGGATTTTTAAAAATTGAGTAAGGAGCTAGAATATTCTTTGGGCAATACAATTCTTCTCATAATTTTTGAGTAACTTTATTTACGATGTATTTTGCAGCATTGACATTGTGTGCATTAAGCTAGGTATTTCTCTCTTAATGAGGGCTTCCCAATAACATCGTAGACTAAGACAAAAATCTACTTCTCGCTGTGTTTAAAGAGCTACGGACAGCTGAGATAGGATATGAACTAAATAGAGAGACTAAATGCATATGTTGAAAACATTGCCAGTGGAACACTTCAGTATAGATTTTGTTGCATAGACTTATTGAGTAATCAAAATATTTAGATCCTTTTAGTTAAGAAAAATCAAACATATTAGCTGAAAAGCTGCAGGTACCTTCAGTCAAAATGATCCTCATGCTGCTTTCCACTGAGACCTTGAATAAAACATGTAGCTTCATACTCTGTATCTGACTGCCTGACCGCTGATGTTGAATAAATATGTACCTTTTATTATTAACACAGAAAAATACAAAATGATTTAATAATAGAGTATGCTGATATGAATATTAAGGATCTTCAAGGGTATCTGACTCAATAAACCTGAATAATGAAGTATTACAATTTATAAATCTGCAATCTTGATGGCTGAAATGAAGGGACTGATAGAGATGTTGAATGAAACCAGGATTACAATTAGTTAAGGTAGAATCTAAGACAATTCTCAATAAGTTATCTTTTTGTATCTATTGATATATACATATAAGTTGGTTTAAAAATCATATGTATACTATTTCATTTTGGAATGACAAGCTAAAAATCACAATAGCATGCAAAGCATAAAAAGATTCTGCAAAATCACCTTTTTTAGTATGCAGAAAAGAAATGAAATAGAAGGAAAAGGTAATTTCAATTTAGAATATGTGACAGAGACTTTTGTTCATCCAATACATTCAGTCTTGAAGGTGGGTTTTTTGACCTGCTACAGTATTTTGTAAAAAACATCCTGTGATTTATACAGGGTAACAATATGAACAAGAGAATAAAATCAGTATTATGCTCCATTATATCTAGTGTTGCATAATGGTGTCTTAAGCAAGCAAGGCAGTTTTAAACAATAACATGCATTCTTTTAGACACAAACACACATTTCAGTGCTAATGTGTGATGAAATTTAGTTTAAGTAGGACATTAAGGATGTATGTATTGTTATTAATTCTTTCAGCAGAATTCGTGCATTTTGTGTAAAGCTATATGACAGATTTACTCTGTTCTTTTCTGAAGTTGCATTACATATTCTATATAATTTAATTACCCAACCTATTTCCCCCCCTTACTTTATCAAGAAGTTACATTTGTCCAATTAACCTTATCTTCCTCTTGTCCCTCTAAATGGCATTGGTTTCCGTCACAGCTTTGAATGAACTGTGTGGATGTCTTTTTATCAGTCCGAGGATGTTTATGTGAGGAAGGAATTGAACAAAGACTGCGTGAAATGTGGCTGGGTGAGCAAGCTAGAGTTCTATTGTCCTGCTACAATTATCTCTTAGTGGAAATCCTTTCTAAATACTATTTCTGTGACAATCTGGGGAGTTCGTATGCTACTACATCTACAATTGTAGAATCTTATCTACTGTTTGAATGGTCTTGGTTGATGAGTCAGAAGGATGACCATGCCCTGAAGATTTTTCTGAGTAGTTGAAGAACCTCATTCATGTCTTGAGATTAATTTCTTGACTGGTTGCTTTTGGATATTCATTCCAGTGAAGTATGCCTGTTTGGGAAGCTTAACAAGACTGTGATAGTCCCTAAGCCAAGATTTTGCTTATGGTTTCTCATTTATATGTACAAACACCTTTAGACTTGATTTACCTTGTATAACTAGTTTGGCTGTCTCACAGTTTAATCAACAAAAGGGGATGTTTAGTAATGGAAGTCTAGGTGTCTGTTCCCATCTTCATTAGATCTTGATCTTTTTCTGTCTTTCCATATTGGCTTCCTGTTTCACTTCTGCTCCTGGATTGATATTCCTTCCTTGCCAAACAGATGAATCTGTGTTTAGATCCTTCTAGTAGCTTAGTATGGAAATACACCTGTTCTTACTGCAGTCAAAAAACTGAAGTCCAACATATCTGCAGAAGTGACTGCCTTCCACATATGGATATAATACACTATATATTCTTTCTTCTCCAGAATTATAATTGTGCCATGGGTTGGCCCCAGCTAGCAGCCAAACTCCCACCCATCTGCTCGCTCGCTCCCTGCCTCAGTGGGACAGGGAGGGAGGAGAAAATAGGAACAACAGGAGTGAGAAAGCTTGTGAGTCAGCATAAAGACAGGGAGATCACTTACTGATTACTGTCACAGACAAAACAGGCTTGCCTTGGAGGAAATGAAATTCTTTATTGCTGATTATAATTTCTGCCAATTAAATTTGCCAATTTAATTTCAGATAGTGGGAAACAATAACAACCATTCCTCTGGTTACCACCACAAGTTAAACCCACTTCCTGCAGTGAGGCAATGGGTGGCATGAAGGGATTGCAGTCACGACATAGCAGTTTCTCTCTGCAGCACCTTCCTTCTCACTCTTTTCCTGTGCTCCAGCGAGGGTTCCTCTGCGGGCTGCAGTCCCCTTGGGGGTGTGCTTGCTCCACCATGGAGCACCTCCTCCTCCTCTGACCTTGGTGTTTCCTCTGCTCTTTCTCTTTTTGTTTCCTCCTCATCTCTCCTTCCAACATTTCTGCCCTTTCTCTACCTATGTTTTCACAGCTGCATCACCAAAGTGGCTGGTGGGCTTGGCTGTGGCCTGCGGTGGGTCCATTGCCAAGCTGTCTGGAGCCAGCTGTGTCCGGCACGGGGCAGCCCCTGTCCTCCTCCCACAGAGGCCAGCCTGGCAGTCCCCTAACTACCAAAACCTTGCCACCTACACCCAATACAGATTTTAAATCAGCTATATGTGTTAGGCTGAGTCTGATTATTGACATTTCAAGTTTTCTTCGGAGATTGTTCTGTGTTTGTTGACTATCTTGGCCTTGTATTCGATAAGTAGTCTTTTGTAAATTTAATTTTTGTGGTGTGTATATATAATACAGTGAGGTACTCTTTTTATAGAGGAAAAGATGATATATATTTGAATTTTACTTTTCAGTTAGCTTCTCAAACATAATTACAGGAATTCAAGGAAGAATAAAATGTGACAACATATTTATGAATCACGAGATTTAACAGAGACCGAAGTAGATATTATTACTGATGTGCTTACTGCTTCATTAAATTCCCCTTAAGGTTTGCAGCATGGATATGGATCATTTGCAATAATAATTATGCAGTGATCGATTGATTGTGTCTGACATTGTACTTGTCACCTTGAAATGCAAAACCCATTCATTTTTGACTGTGTGAACATTTTTCTCTAAAGTTAGGCACCACTATGCAATGGTTTATTTTATAGGGGAGTGCATTTTATAAAGTTGGGAACTTAACATTAATCTTTACCTTAAAATGAAGTATTACTTGTCATTTTACAAAAATGAAAATTGCCTAACCAGCAACATTTTGAGATTAGAAAACACGGTCTAATTCAAAAAGATTCTTCAAATTAGAATGTATGTATTTCAATTGATTCATGCATGTGTATTATGAACATTAGTTTTTTGATAGGTCTGTGTTTGAGATACAGCGTAATAAGCATACTTGATAAAATTTCAAGCTTGAGATCTCTGCTTTTAAAACTGGTGTGTGTTCTTTGGAAATTCTGTCTCCCTTTCTTACTGAGACTTTGATTCACAGCAGTATTAGTTAATTGGAAATTCAGTATAAAATGCTTTGACTAGTCATTCTTTGAGTTAAATACTGTACACTTCATGTTTTGAGTGGTCTAATCATCATGACAATTTAATCTTACTTTTATTAAGAATGTTCATAGTAATGAATGAAACTATCCTTTATCTTGTTTGTTTGGGCTTTCAGACTGTTGAACAAAATGTTTCTATTGAAATTCCAGTGAAATTGCTAGTTAGTGGCTGCAGTTAAAGTTAAGTGCATCTATGCTTTCCAAACTGACGTAAAAACAACAGTCAAAGGAAACACTGCATTCGTAGGTATTCGGAGCTTTTGAAGAGCAGCCATTGTTATGGAACAGGAAGTGAAGACCAGAGCCATGTTTGGTGAGATATAGTTTGATTCAAAAGTGACTTTTCCAAAGCTAAAAGCAGAATTGAGATTATATCAGACCAAATATTTATAATTACTTTTATTCAAAGGTCTATTTCTTTTGATTTTTTTTTTGTTTTAATCAGTATTTTGAAAACATATATATGTTTCCCTTATTCAAAAAGCAAATTTTAAAACTGTTCACACTCTTTACAGTGAAATGTTCTGTGTAGGTAATTTTTTTTCTCCAAGGGTGGGCATAGGTAAGTGTATACATTTTGAGTATGGGAATATTTAATATATTGGTGCTCATACAATCAATTTGAAGAGTAACTTGCAACCAATTTGAAGAGTAACTGCAGTGGTAATGCTGCTAATATTAAAGTGGCAAAGTTAATTTTACTGTTGGCTTCAAAATTAGTAAACTGTGTAGTTCTTACCATAGCATGCATATTGAACAAAGCTTACAAAACTGCTTTAAACTGTGACATAAGCAAAAAAAATCAAAATTTTTTTAAAGCAACTGTTTTTTGTCAGCATACATGTAAGATAACTGCAATACTTAACCTGAAAAAAAAGACTGTTACTGATTGTGCCTTACTGTTTTCAGCAGTTGTGCTGTTTTAGCTTGCAAGTTTTCAGAAAATATCCCAGATCAATGGTATTAAGTTCTAGAAGAATCCCAGATAAATTGCACCATGTGGGCACATACCCAATGTATCACATTCTTCTGAATGAATTTGTAATTGTCATATAATACTACTTTATTCTTTTCAGGTATTCGATTCTGATGTCAACATACATAGCCATTACAAACTCCTAATTTTCCATGCAAAGCCCAGTTATACTTTTTTAAATACCTCTTATGTTCATTATCCAGTGGAAGTGGTGAGAGAACTGAGGTAACTTCCTCTTGTGAAGTAACAGTTACAAGGGCCACGATTATTTTTTCCAGTTTTACCTGCATACTCTGATCTTGGTTGTGATATCTGGTAAATAGTACATCCCAATAACAACAGAAACAATGTAGGAGGAAGGATAAAACAAGATATGTCACTGAAAGGGAAGGAAAATGAAGGAGAGAGAGGTCAAGAGGCTGAGATGAAAGGAGTATATTTAACATCAGAACAGTCAATGCCCTTTTGAGTTAAATATGAAGAAATCATGTCCTGACATCACTAAGGTTCTACTCTTAAAGCAACTCACAGGGTGAACTTCATTTTTTTGTCTTCATGTATTTCAAACCGTATTTACTGCCACAGCATCTGAGGGCAGCATGAAACATACAACAATGGGAAACAAAATCTTTAAGCATTTGTTTCTACCTAGAGTAACTTGGTAATGATGCTTATAATAATGCCATGACTTTGCAATGCTTTGGTTGGCACATGTAGATGTCTAAGGCACCACTCTCTGAAATAGGAAAAATTAATTCCAACAGACAGTGTTGGTAAAAAACCTTTAGTTTTTTAGGGTGACAGTGGCTGTGAAAGGCAATTAAAAAATTTGCTTTAGGGAAGTATCTAATTTACTCTCCTGGTGTTACTTTACCTGCAATTCTTTGAATTGGATCGTTAAGAGTCAAAAGTATTTTTGTTGCAGTTTTTTTCTTCTGCAGAGTGGTAATAATATATGGTAATCTGTCTTCAAAGCCTAAGAACAGTTATGTTACTTCAGAAGTATTCAGACACTTGGGGGTTTGTGTACCAACTTGCCTGCCTAACATTTGATAGTGTGTGACTTCCACATCTCTCCATAGTCTGCATGCATTAGCAAATCTCTTATTTTGTTCTGCCTATGTTCACTGTTGTTAATACATATTAAGATACTAAAGACTAGTCTTCTGAAAATGCAAAAAAGGAAATATAGATGGCAGCTGCATACTAATGTTCATCAAGAAGGGCAGAGCCTATTGTGTTATTCACAAAAATTTTTAGTAGCTTATGCTATAGACAAAGTGGTTGGATCCTTTCCTTACAGCATTAGATGCTTATATTTACAGCTTTTGGATATTCATATTAGAACTGTATTAGAGCTAAATATACCCAGAAAAGAATCTCACACAGCAGTGATAAAACCATGCATTATCAAAAAGAGGTGTTATGTCAGAAAAGGCATGAAAAAGCTCTACTCTGGCAATGTGTTTGATGACTCTATGGGCAACAACAGAATAATAATAATAGGATGCAAATTTTGATTTGTATATTGAATAATTCCTCCTGATAGCTAGAAAGAGTAGAAGAGTTTACTCTCAAACAAGAGAAGAAAGCTGATCTTAATAGGAAGACAAAATTACAAACACTATAGGAAAAAATATGATGGGGACAAATAAGGAAAGTGGAATTAAGACTTGTAAAGACTAGGAGGATGATTTAATAATACATACATACCTAGCTGGGGTAGCATAAAACATTTCATTCTATCACTCACGCATGTAAGGAATCCTGTGGTATGATGTGGTGACATATGTTATTTGCACTTATAAAAGCTCCACATGAGCTTCTGTTGCTTATTATTTACTATTAATTTGTGTATTTAGCAGTTGTTGCTCTCTTTAGAAAGGTTATCATATGCTATTGATGCAAAACTACACAGTGCAACCTAAGATAACGATCCTGTTTTAAGTTAATATATGGATGTTCACAGCCTGTGAACAAATTCTTAATTTAAATTGGTTTATAAAAAGCAATTATAAACAGACAAGTCAAATTTATCTCTTAGCTATAAAACACATGCAAGTGAGCCACATTTCTGATTGGAATCTTTCCTGCCGAAGAGCAAGCCTGTTCACATCTTAGTCAGTTAGACATGGAGAAGGGAGTATTTACTCATGTTTTGCAGCACCCTTTAACACACTGAAGTTTTTTTTTCATGACACTACTGAAGTAATACAACTACTTCAGTTGTCTTTAAGTGAAGTGACTCCAATTTATGTTAGAGGTATGTCTTGTTAGGGAGTAAATTTAATTATGTTATCACAGTCAAATAAGCTAAATATGACCAAGCAGTCTTGTTTCTATTTTTATAAGATGCAAATTAATTAGCTGGCTAAGTATTTTAGTTCAGGTTCCCCTGTAGAAAAGTCATCATACACAGCTTCACATATGCTAGTATGTATTTTAACCAGTCCTTTCAACCGTCTTACACTGACTTAGTTCAATTCAAAAACACCGTTTCTCACATCAAGGCAGGTCTGTAGAATGATTATGTACCATACTATTGACTCTGTTACTGCTGGTTATTGAGTGGCTTGAATGGTATCTGAAAATGCATCATCAAAATCAGTAGTAAGGAGAAAAGGAGGAGAGGAGAGAGTTAATAAATGACTCGTGGAGAGATGACATGGTTCTGTCCTGATATTCATGAGATGAGGTGTATACAATTTGTTGTATGGAAATCTTGCTATCATATAGATTTTATACACATTAATAGCTCAGTTAATTTGGAACAGTTTCATGTGAACACCATGCTATTACTCGTCAGATGAGTTCCTCTTCAACAGAACAGTATCTAAACAGTAAAGTTTATTGCAATTTAATTGGGGCAACTATAGGAATTACAGCTATTTTGCCCAATAGTTTATCACTAAATTATGACCGTGTATTGGAAAAATTACTGGACCATATGAAGAGCCAAGGAGTGGTAGTATAGGCTTGAGTGAAAAGAATGATTTCTTGAGGTCACATGATCACAGTATAATATGACTTAGTATGTTGTTTTCACCACTGATCATTTACTGTGAATTGCTGATTTTTGAAAACAAACATGTGGCTACCCTAAAAAAACAGAATGTGTTGTGCAAAAGATACTTGCATGGCATAGGGGGAGCTGCCTTTTGGACACCCCAACTGAAAATCACATTGGAGGAAGCTTATCACTGATTTCTTTAAACTTCCCTCACCTCTGCTCAGGAAGCATTTCAGCTAAAAACCTTAAATCCCTGTACTGGGTCTAGCTGTGACGGAGTTCATTTTCTTCATAAAAGCCATATGGTGCTGTGTTTTAGATTGGAGGCTAAAACAATGCAGGTATGCACCTGTATTTTGGCTACTGCTGAACAGTGTTGGCACAGCATCAAGGCTTTTTCTATTTCCCACTCTGCCCCCTCACCCTCCGCCCCAGTGAGTAGGCTGGAGATGGCAAGAAACTCAGAGGGGACACAACCTGGATGCAGCTGACCCGAAATGACCAAAGGCATATTTATGCTCAGCAGTAAAAGTGGAGGGGAGGTGGTGGTTTTAGGGTAAGAAGCTGTTGCTTGGAGACTGGCTGGTCTACTTTTGAGAGGTAGTGAGTGACTACCTTTGCACCACTGCTGGGGTACATCACTAGTTACTGGCCTCCAACTAGACTTCATGCCACTGATCACCACCCTCTAGGGCCAGTCATTCAGCTAGTTTTTTCAACCCATTTTGCTGTCTGCTCACCCAGCCCATACTGTGTTAGCTTCCCTGTGAGGATCTGTTGGGAGACAGTGTTGAAAACCTTCCTGAAGTCAAGGCGGGCAATATTTACCACTCTTCCCTCATCTACCAAGCTAGCCCTTTCATTCTAGAAAGTCATCAGGTTGGTTAAGCATGACTGGAGGTTACTTAGGCATGACTGGGAATCCTCTTGGTGGATCCATGCCGACTACTCCCATTCACCTTCTTGTCCTTCACGTGCCTGGAAATGGTTCCCAGGGTTAGTTGCCCTGTCACCTTCCCAGGGATCGAGGTGAGGCTGACCAGCCTGTAGTTCCCTGGGTCCTCCTTCTTGCCCTTTTTGAAGATAGGAGTCACTGCCTTCCTCCACTCTTCGGGCATCTCTCCCACTTGCCACGATTGTTCAGAGATTATAGAGCATGGCCTTGCAACGACATCAGCTAGCTCCCTCCGGATGCCTGGGTGCATCCCATCAGGGCCCATGCACTTCCCTACATCCAGTTGGCTTAACCATTCTCTAACTTGATCCTCTTCCACCAAGGGTCCATCTTCCTTGCTCCAGACTTTCCCTGCAGCTTCTGGGGCCTGGGATTCCTGAAGACTGGTCTTACTAGCGAAGCAGGCATTCAGTACCTCAGTCTTCTCCACGTCCTGTGTCACCAGGGCCCCTGCGCCGTTCAGCAGTGGGCCCACACTTTCCCTAGTCTTCCTTTTGCCGCTTGGTACTTACAGAAGCCCTTCTTGTTGCCTTTGACATCCCTTGCCAGATTCAACTCCAGGCGGGCTTTGCCTTTCCTAACTATATCTCTGCATGCCTGCATGGTGGCTCTATATTATTCCCAGGTTACCCGCCCCCGCTTTCACCTTCTCTACATTTCCTTTTTGTGCTTGAGTTTTGCCAGGAGCACCTTGCTCATCCATGCCAGCCATTTTTTAATTACTTCCTATACATTAGGATGGATCACTCTTGAGCTTGGAGTTGATTCTTGAACCCTCTTCCCTCCGTGGCCTATTCCCATGGGACTCTTCCAAGCATATCCTTCTTCTCTGGAAGAGACCAAAGTCTGCTTTCCTGACATCCAGGGTGTTTTTTATGCTGCTGTCTCTTTTCAGGTCCTGAACTCTGCCATCTCCCCTGGCCTCATGGGGAGGGCCCAGGTGCCCCTTGCATCCTGGGACTTGGAGGGCTGCATCCACCATCCAAAACTCCCTGGGTTGAAGCCTGTGCCCTGGTGGGGACAGCAGCTCCAACACCTTCTGGGGAATGTGGCCTGCGGCATGTCATATCTGAGAATCTTTAGGCCAGACTTTACTCATTATCATTGATCATCTGCTCACATTCTACCTCAATTTCCATTTATACAGCACAAAGAGGAGCACCAAATTAAGGTTTCTAAAATACCTGTCCTTTTTTTGTTCTGATTCCCCTTATTGTCTAGTATTTCAAGCTATTAAATATGAAAGCTTCTCAGTAATTGAAACTTCTTTGTTGTTGTTTTTGTAATGGGCTGCTGTGGTTTTCCGGAGACACTTTGCCATGTTTTGAAATGCTGTTAGAAAGAGATACAAGCAGAAAAATGAAATCTAAAAATAAAATCAAGTTAAATTAGATTTAAGATAATAAGATAATTTTTTTGTGTGTGTTAGGAGTTAATTCTTTAATTCTCTGAACTTGGAGAAGGAGAAATAAGTTTGTAAAGCAAATATCATCAATCTAGTCAGTACTGCTGCAGTTTTTTCCAGATAATTGCAGGAACTAGCAACAAGAATGTTCCCAACCAGCATCACTGGGCTAGCAGGACTGCCAGTCCAGACACTCAAAACAGCATGAGCTTGTCCCTTCAAAACAGCAAATTTCTAGAAGGGTTTTCTTTCTATTCTAGGTTGCGAATCTTCAGTGTTTGCAGTGGATGGTGCTAATATTTAATGTAAAAGCTGATACTAAAGCACCTAATAATCCTGGGGGCTTAAGTAACTTCTAGGACTATTATTACAGGTTTGCAATGCTGGGTGAAGCACAGACATCAGTCACTTGGCTAACAAAATTCTAAGCAATTCCAAGTTTTTAACACTCTCTGAACAATGTTTGTAAACTATTACTGAACATAGTGTTGCTTCTCATAGCTGTCCACCCTGTTCAGGAAGCTCATTGTGAATCATCAGAACTCTGTTAATGTTCTTCAATGGTGCAATATTGGAAGGGTGACGGTGAAGGCATATGTAGTCATCAGGAAGTCTGAATACTAGAAAGATCATTACAGGCTATTATAGTGGCTTCTAGAGAACTCAGGACCAATGGCAAATACTGTCCATTTGCTACGTAAAGTCTCTTGGCAAAAAGCACTCTAAGTTATGGTAGTCATTTAAGCCTTGGAATCTATGATTCCATCACACAAGCAGGTTTCCTTCATGTTCTCCCTGATAAGGAGAAAACCTAGAATATACAGAGTCTGCAGGGTTGTAGAACTGCATACCATCAGTATCCTGATGAAAGGAAATCTAAAATCCCATCACCCAAGTACTGCTTCAAAAAGTGAGAATCAAAGAACATAATCTTGTGCAGTCTTGCAGGTGAGTCATGGGAGAGTAAGAAAAAAATCTTCCTTGACAATTGGGAAAAGAAAAGAATGAATCAATCTATCAAGTTTAAGATCAAAACAATACAGGGTGCCTTTGTTTTGCTCTGATAAAATCTACACCAAATCTTTACCTTATTACATAGCAAACCAATTCGTCCACCTCCTTGTAGTCATTTTCTTTTCAAATTTTCAGATTCTGCTAGGCGATTATTTGCATCCTTTTCAGTTTCTCAGAGGTCTCCTCAGTGTTTCCAGTTCAACATGATGATTCTATTATTTTGGAATTCATATCCAGTTTCTTTGTCAGGATGCCAAACTTCTTCCTGAGAAGCTCAGGTCACAAATACAGAAAAATAGTTTTGACATGGTTACATCCTTGATGAATCTAAATGAAATGTATTGTAATGTAGTATAATTAAAGGTTGGAATTAAAGCATATAAAGTTTGTGGGATTTCTTACATGTTTCAAAGAACTCTTGTAAGTAATAGAGATAGCTTTTCCAAAATTCAAAATGCAAAGTGCTTAAAATGGATAGTGAAATGTGAATAAAGCCATGTGAATAAAGGAATTCTTTGTAATAAAGTATTGTGGTTTTTCCTTTGTAGATTAGAACACAGTTTAGAACAATGTTTTTTATATTCAGTAATACACCTAGATTCACTATTGTAATTCTTAACTTACATGTAGTACTCCATGAAAATAAATAATTCATCACCAAGTGTCAGAATTATGAGCTAATGAACATTTCATCAATGAAAGGTGTAGTGCCATTAGCTCTACTCATAGAACTATGAAAAGTATTGTTCCTCACTACTCGTGGAATTTCCACAATGGAACTGAATAGACAGGCTTATTAACAGTTAAATGTTGGGTTTGAATGAAAGGAGTCCAATTTATGATGAGATTGCAGAAGACAAAGAAAAGTCCAAAAAGTCAGTTCAGGGACCTACATGGTCTCTGGATGTGAAAAGCATTTTTCAGTCCAATTAGTAAAGTAGTATCTGATCTCTTTTCAGTGACAAGGAAGAACTCTGGCAGTGTAAGAGACTATGAGATGTTTGAGTGTCAGCTTATGTTAAATGGTTTATCTTTCTAGGAAAGAGTTTGCAACTAAAGTACCAGTGGTCTAATTCCAAAAGCACAATACTTCCAAGTTTAAATATTTAATGCTTGTTTTTCAGCATTCACTCTGCTTATTTGTTTGCTTACAGCCAGTTAGTGTTGCAGTAGGTTTCTAAGAAAGATTGAGGGGAAAAGTATGTGGGGGGAAAAAGCAGACACAAAAATTCAGGCTTTCCAGCAGAAAGTTGGCCTTCTAAGTCCAAATAAAAGTGCCAGGTAGCAATATTTTTGACCTGCTGTCTCTTATGAGACAGGTGTACAAGCCATTTGATAATATAAAGCATCTAGCTAAACTGTTTAATGATCGATTTGGACGCTATAGTATCCATCATGGTTGTTAGGGCAAAAATATCTATACCAATGAAATATCCAAAGTGAAAGACTGCAGACTATCGGGCCCTTCCTAGAGAACAGAACTAAATTGTATGATTTATCATTAAAAAAACAAACCAAACAAAAAACCTGTTAAACCGGGGGTGAAGTCTTTCCTTTTATATGGAGATTTTCCTTTACATTTGGAATGTTACACAAATCTGTCAATAGCATTATCCTTCTATCTTCCCAACCAGGGATATACTGCACATTAAAGATGGAGGTTTCCAGAGAGAAAGTTATAGGAATTGTCCCTGGAGTTTTTGCATGAGGATAGACAGTTCTGGCTAGAGATCGACTGTGAGCTATTTTGAATGGCAACTGTTGCGGTTTAATAGTTGCACAATTAGACCACAGAAGTAAAAAACTGCAGAACTGTCAGGATGCAAAGTCATTTAGAAAAGGTCTCATGATCCACTTCCCAAAAGGTAGGAAAGTGTCATTCCCTAAAATAACAGATATCAATGCAGAATTTGTCTTTACTCAAAGCCTTGTAGCTTCAGCTTTTACCACAGAGGAGGATCATTTAGATTATTTCAGGTAAGCAAAATATTGGATGTTTCTTCTCAGTTTGTTGTGAGAAATATTTGTTATTTACTGAAGAAAAAAAACTATAGAAAGCTTTATTTGCATTGGTGTAAGCAATCAGTTATTTAAGAATACTTCATTAAGTACTAGCGACAAGTATTTTAAATTTGATTGAATTATTCAGGATATATCAGTTCAACCAGGTGGACATGGTGTACATTAAAACAGGTGTATTTCAGTAAGAACTAGATTTCAAATAGTATCTGCAAATTCAGAAATCCACTGTTTTGGAGTATTTTAGGCTGGAGAGAAATGAATGATCAGGGGAGAAACAAAACACAAAATGAAACTTTATCTGAGAATTTAAGCTTTTTGACTACAACACAAAGTACCTGAAATGCTTATCACTGATTATTCAAAAGGGTTAAAGTATTTTCAGCCTAAACCTGTATTATGCAAAGTAATTTATTAATTTACATGTATTTATATGTGATAACAGCCTATTGAGGCATATTTCTCTGATCTACAGTGCATAATAAGAATATGAAATATGTATTCCACAGTGCCTTTGGACTTCATAGTCACATTTTGAAATATTGTGGCTAATCTAAAACTATACAGCTGAATAGAAAAACAAAACCAGTTCCAAATATGAATAAATGATCTGCTACTTAATATGTCAGTGTATTTGTCAGGTTGATAACATTAGGCTCAGCTGCATTCAATTCTAAACCCTGCAATATTTGAAGTTTGATATTGTGCCTCACTAAATTTAATACATGGACCTCAGTAATAGAGGAAATCACTTTAGCACTTGGCAGTTTGTTATGCTGTATAAAATTGACTGCCCTGCAAACACAATAACGATAATAAAAATTGTGGTCAGTAGGGGGGTGTAATGCATTTTCTAGCTTCAGCAAAGGTCCAGATGAAATTTATTGAGATTTTGCCGTTTGGGTGAAGATCAATAGAGTCTCGTTAATAATTTGTTGTAAGGGCACCCTTCAGGGATATGACATTTTACTTTAAAACTTTGGTAATTTTGAGAGCATGCCTAGTGATAACAATGTCAAGTCCCTATGTTTTGCAAGTGTGGATTTTTTGTATTCAACTTGTGGGAGCATTTACTTTCACAGCAATTACATTTGAAATCATTCAATATTATGACGCAATCCGGTACTGATAACAAGATTCCACATGTTCTGTAAGAGTTCTAATGCAACTCTTAAGAAAGAATCCCAAACATGTTTTTAACTGCTTCATTTTCTCTATTGTTTTCTTCTCTAATTGAAGAACTTTCATTTAAATGTCAGTCTGTAATTTCTTACTGGTATGTAATTTTCATGAATGATCTGAACTACATTCTTCTTTTCATGACTGTAGAATGAGAAGGTTTTATAAGAAACTTATCCCTATATCTTCCTATTGCCAGTAGCACTTTGCATAGTAAGTATCAGGTTGACTTACATATCTGTATTTCTTTTATATTTTCATAAAAGAAACTTCACTTTATGTGCCAAGCAAGCCTTCCTTTTCTGCCACCAAAATTTGATGGACATTAGTGACTGTTTGTAAGGAAAGAGAAATTTGTCAGCACTTTGCAGTTCAAGCACAAGGACTAGGTACAGCAGAACAATTTATTTTCAATGAGCATGCACAAAGTAAGATTTATGACTTTTGCAGCTTAGATGACATTCCTCACATAGTTGCTGAGCTACAGCAAATTAAAGGGATCCATGAATACTAAGGGGTGTGTTTTTGTAATGAGGGAGAGGAGACAGAAGCAATAAGAAGATAATTAAGGTAACAACTTGTGAAAAATTAAAGTGTTTCTGTCTTTCATTTTTGAATCTCTGAGCATAAACTTTGTAGTTGTTAATTTAATTGCTGATGTTCTCTGTATCCCTGAAGAATATTAAGGATTAATCATCTGGTTCATTCCAACAAGAGATAAGGCCTAAGTGAATTGAAATTTTACCAATTTAACCCTGTGTTCCTCCTAATATGACATGATTAACATTCTTCAATTAACAACACATAATTATTCTAAAGGCCTCATTGCACTTACTCCATTTTTCAGTTTTAGGTTACCCTTTACAGGTATTTCAAAACTGAATAAAAGGAAGGCTATATTTTTGTTCCGTGTTATTGGTCACCTGCGTTCATCCAAATCACAAGAATTCAGATTTTTAATTCTTTTACTTGTTTTTACTCCTTTTTTCCCCCTAATAATCTCTCTGTGCATATCCTGAAAATTTGTTCTGATTAGCTAAACGTTTTCTTTAGCCCCTCTTTAAGGACAGACATGTATTTCTTTTCCAGCCTAACTGTGCCAATCTGAGTAAATTTTCTTAATTATTTGTGGTTGAATACTGATTCACAGAACTAGCAATTTCATTGAGCCCTAGAATGTAGAGCTGCTCATCTAAATATTAATGTATAATGTATTGTTTCATTTTAAAATAAAAGATAATGAAATTATTTACATTTGTAAGAGACTTTGGTTTAGACCTACACTCAATAAAACATGCAGCACCTTTTTTATGTATCCTGGAATTTACTGAAGTGCTTTCCTAGTATCTTTCACTGGGCAAATAGTACATAGTTGCCTTTGTGTCTGATGGATAATCAAGCAGCTGTTAATGGGAAAGCTTCATTTATTTAGGGTACACTGAGAGAAAACAAAATAAAACTAGATATGAAGAAAATATATCTGTTTTTCTTTTGAAACCTAGGAGGTAACTGAAGTTTGCTGATTTGAAGTTTCAAAAGGAAGACAGTAGCATTTCCATGTCTAGTGCTTAAAACATTCCATATTTCTTACTCATTTTCTTTTAGGTCAGTGAGACCTTTAAAGATTAATTGTTTTCCATTAGAATTTTTATGATAATGATACAGATTTAAGTATCTATATACGAGGCTAAAATTTTGGCTGTGTAGCATAAATACTTGATATGAGACTGCCTTAAAATTGCATGGGATTATTTTCTGAGAACAGATCCTTAGTCGGACAGCATCCTATTAAGAGGCCTACAGTCAGGTCACCACTGTAGAGATCTACCAGGACATCTCCACATCTGGATGTCTGTCTGGGTGTCATCAGGGCTTTTCAGCCAGCAGTTCTCTAGGGATCACCTGGTACTAGATACAAGAAGCACAAATAATTAAGAAGCTCCATCTGTTTAAGGCCTGAGTAATTCTGCACTTACAGGTATAAACATGGAGACCTAGAATATGTTGTAGAGACTTCAGTAAGGAGCATGTTAGTTGTTACCTCCATTGTCAAAGCTAGAAAACTCAGTGAATGTTACCTTTTCATTGCATGCCATTTAGGTCATTAATCAATATTAGGGGTTTTGAACACTGGGAGATGCAGTGTGGCTATAGAAAGCACTATTGTCGTATCCAGCTTTTAGAACAGCAGCAATCCTTTCTGCTTTGTAGGAAACAATCTTAAATCAATGTTACTTCAGCTTTTAGATACAAAAGGTACTATTTAATTTTCAACTTTAGTAATTAAGTGCATTTTGTGGCATGTCTTCTAATTTCACTAGACACAACATACTTTTCTGCATAATAATTTTGTATCACTGGTAAAAGTGGAATTTGGCCATTTGTCTGGATTTTTCCACCAGGCTGTGAAGAGGGTCACTCTACCTTCACAGGTTTATTTCATAGCCATTATAAAGTCAGCCTGTTTGTTGTGAGGATTATTGTGCAGCAGATACACAATAGCCATGAATATTCCTGATGCCTACATATTTGTCAGGGTTCTGCCTTATGAAAATCTGGGAGGTCTATCTTTCCTTTTTTCCTTTATTTGTGTTTCTGGATAACATTAAAAGACTTCAGAAGAAAGTTCAGTTATAGCTGAGTTACTTTGTATTTGTGTGGGGCATACTAGCTTAAATAATCTGCATAGTGCTGAAGGCTTTCTGAAGAATGTCCAGTAAATTACATTTTGGCAAATGGCAAAGCATGTTTTTCCAACTGAATTATGATGACATTTTTAGTTAATTTCAAATAGGATGGAATTGTGCCTACCTTTTCAGAAACTGAGAAGTTCTTCAGAATTACTGGATATTTACAATTAAGTTGCTTTGAAAGGCAGAGCTATTACTTTGATTATTGTAGTCTGAACCAACAGATGTTTCCTAGCTAACACAGAATATTTTCTCATTGTTTGGAGTCTTCGTTTCGGTTGTCTTTCTAATGGCACTTCTACCTAGTGGCTATGGGGCTGTCTCACAGTGGGCATGGCATTTTGTGAAAGGCAAAAAGATTCACTGAAGTCAAAGTAGCAACATTTGAGAACAAACAACATTTATGTACTTGCTGTGGCCATCCAGTTTTAAAAGAACCCTGAGTAAAATGGCCTGAATTATGGTTACATTAATCATAACTCATATTCCAAAACACTCAACATTGCACTTTTGAGGAGATAAAAGATTTATCCCCCCCCCAGGAAAGGGAAAAGAGTTTCTTGTGTGTTTCTAAGAAACACCAAATGAAGACTGCTGCTGAAATTAGGGGGTAGTATCAGATGAACCAAAAGTCACGGGCTTGGTCCAGTTTCATAGTTCCTTTGTAAACTAGATATGTACATGTATAGGACCGGTGATTCTGAACATGAAATTACCTGCTTTTATTTTAAGAAACTAAAGAAAAGGAAACAAAAAAAAAGGAAAGAATTGGTAAAAAATATTCCATGTCCCCCCATAATGTGAGTACATTGGATGACTGGACATCTGCAGTTGTCAATATGTCACCAAGTACCAATCTAAAGTGACAATTTTTCCTACTACACATCAAAAAAAATTGCATTAGGGAGGAAATTAATCAGGGCCTCCTTCATACAATAAAGTTGCAAGGCTTTACTGAAAACTACTTAAATCAACTATGATATACAGGGCTACAGAAGCAGGAGAAATCTTACTAGAAAATACAATCCAGTATGATAGATATATGATCAGGGAGATGTTTTTGTGTGTGTATACATACATTTTTTTTATATATATATATACACCTCCACACTTAAAAGACATACAAGTTTTTGTCATTTGGAAACAAAAAAATCAGCCTCCCTACTTTCACAAAAAGGAGGTTGACATCAATAGATAACAGAAATGTGGTTTCTTTTCAGGGTCAGAAAAATTGTTTCTTTTCAAAACAAACATACTTGCTATTTTTATTAGTTCTTGAAGTTCATAGTCATCTGATGATCATGACAGGTGGACAAGGGAAGGATTGCTACAGACAGCAATGTTTCTCTCCACTATCGCATTTTTAAAAATGTGTCAGGGCTGAATTGTTTGAAATTTTGCTCAAGAGGAAAAATACTATCAATGAAATAATCAGCAAGTGAAATTACTTCAACCCCAGGCACTACCAGTCTTTGTAAATTTCTGCCCTGGATCCATCCTTCCAGCAGGCAGGCAAGCAAGCAGGAGTCTTATAATATTAATGTTAAATGTAAGAAGTGCCTTAGACACTGTTGTTCATGCACCTGTGCCTGCAGCTGTGCTTTCCGAGGTCAGCTGCCTGGTCACTAAGGTTGGCTGAGGACGGCAGCCTGAGCACTGTTAGCATTTTGGGAAATACCTTAAATCAGGATGGCAATTAACACCTGTACAGCAATAATCTTGTTTCATTTCCTTCTCCTTTTGTGATAGATGCCTTTTCTCTAACTCAACAAAAAGCCAACTTTTTAATATTTCTTTCACCTGCATTCTGCATTAATCACTTTTGGGGGGCTCATCACCTGTTTATCCCCTTGCTTAGAAGTGCTGATGAGCATTGCTTCCTAATACGGTCCCTTGGAGATGTGCCAGTAAAACTCTTCTGGAGGTTTCAAAACCAATTTCAGAATGTTTACTTCATCACCTAATCTTCTCTACAGTTTAACCAAATCTGCTCTTTGGAATTAGCAAAGGATTTTATATTTTTTTTTTTCCTCAATAAAAGCCCAACAATTCTTTGTTTCTGATGGCAAAGAAACATTTCACTGATTTTGACAGCTGTGATACACTAGTATGTGGCCCTAGTCAAGGCAATGATACTGTATTTAAAAATTAGCCAGTATTACAGAAGTAACTAGGATGAAAGAGAGCTCATTATTTAAAATGAGTTAGTAGGAAGAATGAGATATGAGTAAGGAACTTCTGTCATTGTTCTGCAACAGAAAGCATTTGAGCAGTGATGATGTGCACAGGGAGAAATACTTCAGAGGAGACCAACTTCTGGGGGTTTTTTTGTTTACGTATTACATAGGTGGGTGTTGTTTCAGATTTATCAATGAAAAGCCATAGGAAGACCGCTAGATCACAGACTTAATTGCAGTATCTTCCTTTGTCAGCTTTTGGGGAGCCAACTGGTCTGTGGTGTGAGTAATGCTGTATACATTCATTAGCAAGACAGCTGAGGGGAAGCATCTCAGAGGGCTGCTACAGGCCCGCAGCTTACATCAAGATCTACAGCATTAGCTCCCTAGCATTCTTAGATATTTTACACTTGCACAAAAATCTAGGACCTAGTCTTTCCTATTTACTATAATACTGTCATGAATGCAACTGCTTTGTTCTGGGAGGACAGCTGAAAATTTTCATCATAGAAGCAACCTCTGAGATTTGGTTTAATTTATTTGGAGAAATGCTACAGAGGAATCTACTAGTTGGTGGAAAAAAACCAGTTATTGCATACTCTGTAATGTACTGTGTGCTGGGGAAAAGTAGAAAAAACCTCTACTGTTCAACAGTTTGGCTACTTTAAAAAAGAGGAGGAAAGAGAAAACAAGGGAGACAATTGAATCTGTAATTCCTTGAGATAAAAGGCTCTGATGTCATTCTGTACTTTTCTTAGCATACTTCCTCAGTTTTAGTCATTTTATTTCTACTGAAACAATCTCTGCAGTACCAAAAGTAATTTTTAGGCTCCTGTACTTTGGTAAACTTATTTGTGGTAACATTTACCTTGTGGCGTGAAAACCCTTGTGGGTGGTCAAACCCTTAAAAACTCAGGGCTTCCTTGCCCACTGCCCTTTCTAGACGTACTGTATACAGAACATCCATGTGACTACATAACAGGATGTACTGTGTGTGAAGAGTATATCCTTAACACTGACACCCTTTAGATGTAAGTCTTTCACAATTCATTGCCTGTGGAGCTATTCATAGTGGAAGTCTAGGATGAATGTGATGTACTTCTATGATAAGTTTTGATACTATTACAATTTATTGCAAAAGTTTGGAATGTATACCAACTGAAAAAAAAGGAATTACTTCGCCCCCCTCAGGTGTTTGGCTCACATTCATGCTTGATTTGGATGAAGAAGATTTTTTATGAAACTTGTTTTGTCACCTACCCACAGGAAAGGAAACACTTAAACAGCTAATTCCAGGTTAATGCAGAGAATGTATCAGTGTCTTTTATTGTTTTTCTTTCTCTATGCTTACCTTTTGTTTATTGTCTTCTGTAGTTATCTATCGGTACAATATTCTTGCTTTGGAGCATCAGTTTTCTCCAGGTAAGTACTGAAACCCATATTCACTGAATTTGATTATAATTAAGTATGCACTTAAACTTAAGTATGCAGTGAATGTGATTTCCTCTATGCAGACAGATCTCTGCACATCTGAAATACTTTCTTCAGTAGGACTTTAAAGCTAGTATAATTCAAAATAAGATTAATGCAACATTAAGCTACTGACATACAAAATTTAAGTAAACCCAGGTTTACTTTGTTATTTTGATGTCTGTGAACTGTGACCTTTCCACGTGCTCCTAGATTTAGAGGGTTTGATATTCATTTAGTAATAAATTATGGTTTACACATTTATTTTCTTTCTTTCTTTTGCCCTGGCAAGACATGCTAAATATGATACCTTGCTGCTGGTAGATTTACACCTTCATATCCAAACAAAAAGCAACTGAATATAGCTACAGAAACGGACTCATTCCACAGGTGAAGCAGTAAAACTCACTTATATACCATGGGCTGTCAAAAGCACCTGGTAAACAGATTGAAAAATATGACATTTTTTCTCTAGCATCTTTCTCTGAGGATGATTCCATATGCAACTTAAAAAAACCTAGCAAATAATGAAATAACCCAATGTTAGTGTGGTAGTTAGGATGTAGATGTCTTTTGAAGTTTAAATGATAAAGGTTTGGTCTTACTTTCTTAAGACTAAGGATTTATCACTAGGTAATTTACCCATTATTATTATTATTTATCTCATGATTACATATCCATGAGAAAGCAGGGTCAGAATTTTTTAAAAATTGCTTGTAGTAGCTTGAGCGTTGCAGTTCTAGGATACTGAGTGCCAGAGTGTGGATATGTATTGAATATGTTGCATTCAATTTTAAAGCAAGATTCATGTTTTTTTAACTCACTTATGGATAATAGAATAGATGTCTGTAACCTCTGGTTTGGTCTCAAACAATTTACTGAATGACGTGCAGGCTACTGAATTTTAATTAGCAAGTAGAAAATTGTGTTTTCATCAATTTGTGGGAAATAGTGGTTAATAGATGACACATGCATCCTGTATTATGTTAAGCTGCTGCTGGTTTTGTTCTTTTGAAATCATTCAGAAATCCAGTCTTACACTGACAAAAGGACAGATAATTGAAACTCAAATTTTCAGCATCAGGCATATTGTTTGCTGGATGTTTAGGAATACAACAAGCTAATATGCCGGGCCAAAGAGATTATTGCTTCTGCTGCCTGCCTTCCCAGAGCAAGAGGTTACTACCAAAGGTGACAAAAAAAGGACATAGGCTCACTCATTAGGTACTAACATTCACAATCTGGCATTTTAGCTTGAACAGAAATCATGGCTCTTGAATTTAATATGCTAGGCCATTAGCGTGGTCCAACAGAGACCGGGTCATGTTCAGTTCTGCCCCAGCTCACAGCAGGGGTGGTACACTTCAGTAACAGCTTGGCAAAATACTGTCGGTAAAAGCGTCTATAACGACTGCTATTACGTCTAACAAAGCCTGTCTACAGACCTTTTAGACTGTGGGAGCCACTCCAGGTGATTCATGTTACTCAGATTCCTTATTTGTTAGACTACAGAGCAAGCAAGCTTTGAGGTATTTTTATTTATTCGTTAAATGCATACTGCTAGCTAAATTTAATTATGTCAGGTAAAAGATTACTAAAATTCCCTCTAGTAATTAATATGCATTTCTAGAGCAGTTTATTATCTTGCATAAAACAGTGGTACATATAGTTCAAAAACTTATCAACAGTTAATAGTTGTTTGAACTGAACAGCAATGTGTATAAATACATAAAAATGGGAACGGAAAAAAAGAGTATGAAAATAAAATGCATTCTGTGAATGCTAGAAAATATAACATAGTATTCAATTCATATGTTTTCCTTACAGAATTACCTTTTTCCTACTTAACATGGTAACTCATGTTTTAATTGGAAATTAAAGTTTGCAGTTCCTGGGTTTTGGATCTAGTGTCTGTAGGGTATTTATTTTATTATGTTTTTTAACCAGTTCAGGTGTAAGAATTCTGTGTTTACTTTTGGCCAGGGTCTTTTCTTCTTTTATAAAAGTTTCAGTCAAAGTCTGCAAGTCTAAGAAGCAGCAATTTTGAATTGATTCCAACTTCTGGATTTTCACTGCAATAGGCAATCAGCATTGTAAAAAAATGACCTCATAATGATGTCAGAGAAAAAAAAAAAAATCAAGTAAAATCTTTATCACATGTAAGTCAGTAACCAATCTAATGATATCACTGCATGAATACTCAGTATCACAAGGTTAACTAACAAGAAGGGAAATTAATTACACACCAAGTCATTAAATGCTTTCCAACCTTCAGACAATTTTGGAGACAGAATCTTGAGACAGACTTTTTATACAACCTAGTACAACTGCTCCTATGTTATGTCCTTATGTTTAGCAGTGCATTTTTGAAAGGTATCGTCTATCAGTTTTTACTAGCAGACTGATCAGATGAAGAAACTTCAGTACTTTCTGGTACTATGAGCTTGCTATACAGGGAACTTTCAGACCAAAAAGAGAGACACTGTGGTATCTTTTGGATTTCATCATTAAACCTTTATTGTCATATATGTTTAACATCAAGTTAATAAGCCTAAAATTAAGAATGCGTTACTAGCCAATCAACTGCATTATAGAACTATAGCATGTATCTTATTCTAAGCACATCAGTGCTTACTAGCAAAAACAGTATTATCTTTAGAATTACAAAAGAACATCGCCATGCTCCTATGTTGGTCTGGAAAGATTTATGGAAAGTAGTGGTGCAGCTATATGCTTAACATTAAAAATACAAGCCATCAAACATGAACAGATTCCACATCCTGCCATATCAAACCATTTAATCTGTTTCAAACAATCTGCCTTCCAGAATCTTAAGGGCAAAGAGGGAGAGAATCTGATTTGGTCACAAAACAGGAGTCATTAACCTTGAACACTGAGTCACTGAACTTTTCGCAGAGAGCAATGCTACTTAACCCATAATCTAACAGATTCTGTCTTGGCAGTATCTGTAGGTGATTTCCCCAAGCACCAATAAAGCCACGAAGAAAAGTATTGCAAAAAAAAGAGATAAGGCAGAAAAATAAAGGAATCAAATCTTGTATTGCTGATATGCACAGCTTTTGCATCTAACACTAGTTCATTTCTAAAACACACAACAATATCGGACTCACTTGTGATATATTAAGAATGGAGTCAAGAATCAGGTTCATGGTTCTGAAATGCATTCTGTATTTATTCCAGCTATGCTGGTGAGTGATAATAAATATGTAAAATACCTGCTATTGTGGAAAGATAATTTGAACAGGAAGCAGTTACATTCAACAAGAAAAACATGTATACTGAAAAATACATATATACTAGCTGAAATGCATTTATAAACATATGTGGAGTCAGTTTTTCAGAATGATTTCTCAGAGTACTGAACATGACTTCTAATTCAAAGCTGTACAAGAAGAAAAACAGCCTGCTAGCATTCCAGTCAAAGTCACTAATCCCCCAAAATAAAATGCATATTAACATGTCTTATCATGCAAACATCTTTTCTTCAAAGTCAAAATGTCTTGGCATTTTAGAGACAGCAGAGAAATCCAGGTGTATTGTCATTTAGTTCACAGTTCAAAAATACATACTGTGTTTATGCTAGAACCACAGAGTGTATTATTCTGGAAAACTGTGTGCGTTAGGTTATACAATGATACAGCTTGTTTATACCTGGCTGTAACACTGTTCTAAATACAGAGGAATTCAAAGCAAGTCCTTGCATCCAGTATTATTATAATTGATTATACTCTAAATATTCAGAGGCTTCAATGTTATTAAGAGTATATAACTGAAATGACATGGGCAGTATTATTCTCATCAGTGTAGGTTAATGGAAGGAAACTCATCTGATCATCTTTTCAGCAGTAGTCTTATATGTTGAAAAGCTTTTCCTCATGCATATGTACAATATGACAGTCTGCTCTGAAGAGGACTGGGCTCCAGACATGGGAAGCTGGACCATATGCTTAGTTATTAAATACATTCATAGGACAAACTCTGTCACTGAAAACATGTGTAGTACAAGATACCATTTCAATTTGAAAATGAATTTAGGGTAAATAGAAGGTTGTATCCCATGCACAATATCATTATAATATGGTGTTGCTATGGAATCAAAAGAAATTTTATGCAAACTGCTAGATGGCATTTTCTTTCAGAGTACTTGTACGTTCCGTTTTTGTTAGGGATGGTAAAATTGCGCAGAATGTGAATGAACACAGACGGCAGGCATTCGCAGCACTTGTGCCAAACTGAGATCAGATGCAAAGTTGGATCCAAAGAATTCTACACCTTACCATTAATGTCTTGCACTTGATGTAGATTAAGAACAAAAATTTGCTATGTATGTTTTTCCATTAAGGATGTGTATCTTTAGAAATACCTCTCTACTTGGAAGAAACAGTTGTGTGCATGAATCCATACTCACACTTAGCCATATACTGTGTTAAACCTTCTTACATACTTTGTTCTTTTAACACATGTATTTTAAGCATGGATATTTATGTTCTCTGAAGGGTAGACTCATCTAAAAGCTCCTTCAACGCTCTTATGTCAGAGAAATACCACTGGAAGAGATTAATCCATATTTTAAGTGAAATTTGGTAGCATTTAAAGTGTCATATCCCATATTCCCCTTTAAGCTTAGACCTTTTTCTACCCCGTTATTCAAGCCAACAACATTCACGCTTTACTTTCAAAGCTTGCATGAAATCTAAGTAGGGGAGAGCATAAAGTGTAATCCATTTCCTTCATTCGCCATAGCTGAAAGTAACATAACAGTGCCTCATGTTTTATTCTGATGCCTCAAGATTATGAAATACTTCAGTCCTAACTGCTTCATCTTAGAAAGCAGCTGTGACAGAACTTGAGCTGGAATTACTTTGTCTTTTCACAAAACGAGCAAGCCCAGGGATACAAAGACTTTTCACCCTCTTAGATATTTTGCTAAAAGTACGATGGGCTAGCACTTTAAACACGGAAAACTCCCAGCTGTTTGGTAAAACAGACGAAATACAAAAGCTGTTCCCCACCTACCCGGGAGCTGCTGGCCGGGGGGGGGGGGGGTGTCTCTGCCCTCAGGGGGGATGCGAGCCGAGGAGCGGCTCGCGCGCTGCCCTCCCGCGCCTCCTGAGGCGCCGCTCACTAGGGGGCGCCTGCGCGCGCGCCCTCGCCTGGCGGGAGCGCCTCACCCGGCCCCTTCCGGAACATTCTGCGGCAGCTGCCCTCCGGCCGGCCGGCCCGCGGGCCCCGTCGTCGCCTGCGGAGGTGAACGCCTGCCCGCTCCTCCTCCCCCAGGCGCAAACAAATGTACAAATACACGCGTACACTGAGCATGTGCAACCATAGCTTTGAACTAGAATTGACAGTATCCCCGCGGTAAGCCGTGAATGAAGAATATCGGCTCTAAGTTGACTAGGGTCTGGTAGTAACGGTGGTGTGTTTGAACCCCTGTGTGAGTCCGACTGCAGCGTAATCAATAACGTTACATCTAAGAAGAGGGACGTTGTGAAACGCAATTGGGATCTGGCAAGAAGTGACAAAAAATAGCGGAAGCAAAACGGCTCAGGCTCCTGTGCGCTTGGTTGAAGCTCCTCGATGCTCCCTCAGCTGTCAGAAAGGTTACCCTACTGTTTAAGAGTATGGATGTTTACAAAATGACAGTAGTTGTTTGTCAACAATGAAATAACTGATCGTTTTGACTTAAAGGACAATTAACTTAAATTTCAGTATGAGTGCGTTCTATAGCTCAGTATGGGTGTTTAAATTATTTCATGAGACACACTACAAAGGCTGGATTTTTACTCTCTGTATTTTGAATAATGATGCTTTTTTGTTGTTTGCATCTAATGATACACATTAATTTTCTTCTCTTTAAGTCTAGTTTTTGCATATAGGCATATGAATTCTAAAAAATTCTTAAAAAAATAAAGTAAAAATCCAACTATCTCCGCGTTTGGCAACGCATAGAGGCGTTAGAGGAATGCTTTCTATTGCTGTTCAGCTGAAGAACACCAGAGAATTGTTACCTCTGTAATACAATCTGAGCAAGGACAGATTAACCAGCTATCAAACAACTAAAATTTTTGTTGAGTGCATTTCGGAAATAATTTGTCAATATGGCAGTTTCAGGGCACCTTTTTTTGTCATGTGATAAGGCTTGAACATATCTTGGTTGTCTATCATTTAGCTTTGTTAACAGGCAGAAAGTAGGTTTCTAGCTTCCTTCCTCTCTTAATAGAAATAACTTTAGAATGTGTTGTGTTTAAGAACATTTTTAAGATTGCACATGGGTGGTCTGGGGCTTTTTAAATTGTTTTGAATAGTAAAGAATTAATGTTTCTTTTGTAAGAGCAGCAGGGGAATTTCCATTCTGTGGTCTAGCAGAAATTTAATGTAATATATGTCACAATTGCCAAAAGTGGTGAAAGTAAAACATCTGTGCGTGGAGAGCAGTTTAGAAGAGGTGCCTAAATTCATAGCAGGTAGTAGTTCATGTGGCTGAAGTCCATTTTTAGTCAGTTTATATTACATATAACATTTGTGAGGAGTCTCGGTTGGTAAGTGTTTTTGCAAACCATCGCTGTCTGTTGCAGTTCCTAAAAAGCTATCAACTAATTCAGATGGTACCACTCTCATTTATTCTCATTAGAAATAATAAGACTTTTGGAGTCTAGTCCTGTGGTTGTGCCATCCCATTCTTTGAGGTGAAACTGATAGCATCTGTTAATAACTGAAACTGATATTGTTATTTTAGGTGATACTGATAGCAGCTGTTTGACAGTATCAGCTAGATTTGGTTGCTTAAAACATTGTCTGTTGTTAACTGCTCAAGCTGAAATTTTACCTGTTAGGCATCTGAATTAGAGGCCTGTTTATCTTTTTTTTTTGCTTGAAAATTGCAATTATGAAAACTGAAACACTTGCAAAACTGAGTCTAGGAAAAACACTGTTTTGCCTCTAGTAAAATTTGTCATAGTCATTTTAGGAAATACTCTTATTTCATATGCTTTAGAATAGTAACCTGAAAGTCAGAGAGACTGGCTTTTGTCACAGTGCATCAAAGGATGTGACCTTATCAAACAGTAGGCCTTTTGAGTATTTGGGGTTTGTCCGCATTTGCCAAAGTTTTGGTACAGCTCTGCACCTGAATTCCTAAAAAATGTTGCTAAAATGAGTACCTTGCAGCCCAGGAATGCACAGAGCATTCCTTGCACCTGTAGCTCTGTGTTAATACAGACTGGCTGCAGCTGGGTCTAAGACCTGGATTTCAGAGCTTCCTTGGTTTCTTTAAATGTCTTCCTTGCTTTACTCCAGCAAATTTGGTGGAAGGAGGTAGTCCATATGAATGTGGATGGGACTGTATATCATATATCTGTACTGATTATGTGGCCAGTACAATGGTGTAGGAGGAGTTCACTACTAATACAATGAGTCTGAGGGGAAGAAAGGGAATTTTGTCAAAAGAAAGTTGGAAGGCCAAGACCGGGATAGATTGTGCCTGAGTACGGCAAGATGGAGCTCCGCAGAGGATAATTTAACTCCCCCCCCCCCCCCCCCCCCCCCCCGCCCCTTTAAACGTAGCAATATGCTCCAGGCATTCACGGATGCAGGAATTTACAGATACTTATAAAAAAAAAATTAAGTCTTCCACATTCTAAAATTTAAGTCTTAATTTTATAAGTACTTTGTGTATGCCAATAGATATGAAATACTTTTTTGTGCTATCCCATGCCTGACTTCTCAGCTTAAAAAGAACAACTCCCATGTTAGAACTCAGTAGATACATATTAGTTTGTGTATTTTAGAAATATTACCCTCTGTGTACGTATGTATGCCAGGTGGAAGAAAAAAACAATGCATCAAAATTACTCTAGCAACTAAGCTTTTTTGTGCTTTCCTTTCTGTTCTGACATTTCCTATAACTTTTTTCAAAAGTTGGTAAATCTCAGCCACCTGTTTGAATATTTCATAATGGTGAGGGCAAATCCGGCCTAGCTATTTTGGCTAATAACAGACAGTTATAAGATGCTGGAAAATCTCCCTTAGATTTTGTACCTGTGACAGCCAATTGAATGAGTTAATTCTGCCCTGTAGATGTTGGATGCTCTTACATACACAAAACAATTTGTTACAGTACTGCATCAGTAATTAGAAAATACTCTGTACAGTCTTTTTAGTACTGTGTTTAAAAGGCACAGCAATTTTCTGTTCCTTCCAGAAGCTGAGGGAGGATGTTGCAGTGCCCTACAACACCCAAGGAGCTATACACTCTGTTAAATTTTTAATGTCTATTTTATCAAACAGATGCTCCCATTATTCTGTGTGAAAAATCAGTTTAAAAGATAAAATGCAGAAACTGCTTTTTTTCTAGAATTAGATATACAAATTTCTTCTGATTCACCAGAACAACAGTACTTCCCTGAGCAAAGCTGAAAGCAGTGGAGTTTGAGGAATAAGCCCTGTTGAAATTTCATTGCTGCCAGTATGAATAGATAGATCAATGTCTTGGTTTTCCAATATTAAAGCTGTGATGCTGTTTTGTGATGTATGTATTGTCTTGGAAAGAAGGAGATGACTTTTTATTTAAGTAGGTTAATAGGTCCCATGGTTTCCAAAGCTGAATTTGTTTGGGTTTGGGTGGTGAACTTGTAAAGGTTTACTTGTTTCAACAGCATAGCAGGCTAGACAGGTTTTCCCAATGGCACTGACATTTACTATAACTTGTATGTATGTATCTATCTTACAACTTCAGTGTTCTGTTCACCAGAGAGTTTGGCTCTGCCAAATGAGCCCTCTGGGTTTGATTGGAAGGCTTGGGATATTGTGGATAGACACTTGCTTGGCTGAAGGTAAAAAAAACTAATGAGAGACAGAGAGGGTTGTGTATGTGTGTGTATGTAGAATATTTGTATCTGAGAGCTTTTCTACTTTGTCTGGGAAAATGTGTTTTTCTTCAAATGAAAACTGGAACTGATTATTTCCTATGCACAGACTATTGACTATGTGATCTTGTGCTCTCACAATGAATGGGATACTAAGTTTTATTCTAAATTTTACAAACCATGCTCAAGTTCCTATGTGTACATACACAAAATTTTATGTGTGTTAAGCTTTTAAAAACAGTGGGGAAAAATGCTCTGCCCTTTGTTTATTACATGCACTAGGTAGGCAGGCAGTGTATATGTAATGTGAGACAAAATTTATATTTAGACATATGTATGCGTACATACAGATTTATTATTGATTGCAGGTGTTTTCTTATGTTGCTACTATGTACCTGTCTGATATATTGGTATCTGATATCTTTGCATTTTAGTGGTTATGAACCATTTCTTTTATGTACAAAAAGTTCAGTAGAGTTATTAGTGGTTTATATTGTTGAAACAGTTATAATAATATCCTCTGTGTGCACTTTCAGAAAGAGAATCTTGGGAATGATTTGTAAAAGTATTTGGGAGAGAAACTCAGTTTGTGTGTACAAACTGCAAATTACTTCTGACTAGAGTTTTGATATAGTGAGATTCATTAATGTCCAGAGAAAAGGCAATGTCAATATTAAGATACAGAAAAGCTTTATTATGAAAACTTGTAATTTCAGTAGTGTTGTAGTGATTTTTTAAATATTTTTATTTTTACTCTTTTATACACTGATTGATTTTAGAACCTTGACAATGTCCACATTAAATTTCCTTAAAATAAAATTAAACCCTCAGTTTTCTCTTCGACAGTGTTCTAGGGTAGCATTTGGTTTGAGCAATTAGTTTAAAAGATGATAAGAAGTAGAACAGTGTCCAAACCTCCTTCTGCTACATTATGGATTTAAGATAATGCCCTTAATACCATTCTTTAACTTTTAGTCAGCCCTGAATTGGTCAGGCAGTTGGACTAGGTGTTTGTGGTAGATCCCTTCCAACTGAAATAGTCTATGCTGTGCTATGACCTGCCATTCTATTTTGCTTATTTATCACAGAGGAATAAGCATGCTATGTAACTTGAACAACAGACTAATCAGCAGCAACTTGAGCATTTGACTTACTGCAGATAAATGTGTTTGCATCATCATAATAGTTATGCTGCTGCTTGATGCAGTTTATCCCATTAACAAAATGTGGATGTTTCTCTGAGCAAAGCTACTTTCAGGTTCTGAAATGAAACCATACACCTCTTCCTCACTGGCCAAGCAAGGAAAAACAGACTAAATTAAGAAAATAATGAGTCCTTTATTTTTCTGAAAACAAAGCAACTTTTTTTTACTGTTTTGTAAAGAAGAGTGTCATGATTAATTTCAAAATAAAACAAGTCAGGTGTTTGGTGTTTTTGGGAGCAATTAGTTGAGAGCTCAGAGGTCAAGTGCAAAGGGCTTTGGAGCTTAAAGAAAGAAGTTTTGCAATGGCTACAGGTTTGTAACACTGCCCTGCTAAATTTGTAAAACTTTACAGGAGCCTGGTTCCCTTTGTCCGTTTGTTAAGGATCTCTGACAACAACAGTGCTGTCACATGTTTTCAGCTCTCCTTCTGTTCCATCCCTATCAACATCATATTCAGAAAGCTATGAAGCAGGTTTAGATCTAAGTCTCCAGATTTCTTGTCAGCCTGTCTGGAAAGCAGCAAAGGTTGAGGGAGCATTTAAAATAATCCATCTCTGGATGACAGGCGAATAAAGAAGAGATTGAATGAGTATAGAAAGGTGTAGACTAAAGGAGAACAGTAATATGGCACTTGGAAAGAGGAGGGGAAAGGATAGATAGGATGTAAAAGAAAGCAAAGAGGGAATAAAAGCAAAACAAAAAAGGGAATGTCCGATTTAAGAATCAAAAATATCGCAGGAGGACAGAAAACTTTACAGGGAGAATGTACAGAAACGTATGTTGGAAAAAGAAGTGGGAGGTGTTACAGCTTTCCTTGTATCTTCCTGCTGAAAGAATGAAAATGAGGCAGCGTTTCTGTACGCACACAAAAAAGCTGTGTCTGCTGTGACTGGATTCTATCCCCAACTTTCTCTTTTGAGTGAGCACTGGGAGGTGAAGAGAATGTAAAAGGGAGGAGGGCATTACTTCTCTAATGAGGGAGAAAATGGTTTTTGGAAATCCTTAATTCTACCTCGCCTTTGTGTGTCAAACTTTGTATTTCTGCTATTCTCCAAGGAGCTTCCACGGACTTTTGCTTCTGTATAATAAATGTTCTCTTTGTTAATTCTAGAAGTTGAATGGTGGAGATGGGTAAATGAGATGAGTATCTTATTTAGTATGTGTGTGTTTACTCTTACTATTCTTTAACTATTTCTGAAAATAAAGAGCAGTATTTTTAAAAGTATTGACGTTAGTGATCCTTGTTAAAATGGGATATATATATTTGCCATATACTTAGAGTTAATACTGTGCTTTGTAAAAGTTGAAGTTTGGAATCAGATCAGGGAGTATATTTTCAGTTGTGCTGTAAGTCTCAGGTCACTTCTTATTCTGTAGATCTTATCATTTTGAGTAAGATGATTTCTTTGTAGTGTAGTTTGCAGTTTTTGTAAAGTATTTTGAGGTTCTAAGATAAAGGAATGATACTGAGGACTTTAGATTTTTCTTTCTCCCCTAGCAGGAATCCATACATTCATCTCTGCAATTCCCTGAAAATACTTACCTCCAAATTTAACCTGCATGTTAAAGGAAATGTCTACACTGTGACAGGGTTAGTATTTTCCAGTAAATTACTTAACATTACTAGCAGCAAGCAAAGGCGCTATTATACTAGCCACAACACAAATACAAAAGCATAAAAGATAATGACAGCTGTTTATCTTTTTGTGATGTTAATGCATAACATATGACTGAGGCCAGATAAACAAGACCAAGCATCAGTGCTGCGCATCAGATTCTTCACACAAGAATTAAAAAAGTCCAGGAGTACAGAAGACGGAAAGATCAGGTCTGCAGATCGTGTCAAGTATATGTATTACTAAGATCTCATCACAAACCTATCCTAAGCAGTAACCTGTCATGTCTTGATTAAAATACTATTGAGTATTGGAAATATTCAGGCATCTCTAAGATACTTAGGTTTGTATTCTTAATGTATGTCAGAATTCATTACTTCTTTAAAAAAAACCAACAGTTTTGTCTCTTTCTGCTGGCAGCTTTATGGTTTTGAGATTTACTTGCTACAACATAGTTGCTCAGAGAACTTAAAGCCTGTGTATTTTCAGCCTGTTTTTGGGTTTTTTAAAATATATTAAAAATGTGCAGTTGTTCAAATCATCACAACAAGTTTCCTATGGCATAATCTGGATGTGCTTGTTTAAAAATGCATATATGTATTTTATATATGACAATACTTGCCTATGAATTGGCATGTTGGGATGTAGTTGGATTTGAAAGTCTGTCCCAGTGCAAATTTTGTTCCCTTAGAAGGCATTGACAAAAAAAGGAATAGATTTATATTTGGTTAAGAAATGAAAATATTACTATCCAAGCACCTGTATTACACCTTTTGGTTTAGAGTGGATAAAGGACATTTTCTTTTCATTCATAGTTTGAAAATTAAAATCCCTTGGAATATTTTAAAACATTAACTGTGGTTAAGGGATTAAATGAAGCAAAATGGTTTGTTCTATGTTGAATCAATCAGAATTAAAGTTCATTTGTAAGTGACAGGTTTTCTATGCACAGCAACTTACTTTTAATATCTCTGGTGTAAATGACTCTTCTTTTTAATATGCCATGTTACCTGTGTTTAATGAAGTGATGTAGGTATTCTGGCTGGGTTATTTGTGAATTTCAATTCTAAATAAGATGAAAATTGCTTTTCAGGAGTAAAATGTAGTAGGGCTAGCTTTCCCAAGATGAGCTAGGTGGCAGAATTGACTAAGAAAGTGGTGCTTAGTTATTCCGTAAGCTCTGAATGCCAGTTTGTTCACTGAATCATGTAAAGTGCAGTCCATTTTAACTTTATACCTTACAAAAAGGAACTATCTGTTTATATCAAATACATTTTGTAATATTTTATGCAGAATACCTTAAAGCAGGTGTATGCTAATTTCCAAAAAGCTACAGGCTCTCAGTGAGCTGGGAAAATGCATCTTGTTTTGCAAATCCAATATGGTTATTTAACAGTTCTAGTGATACAATTATTTTTCATGTGTATTGCACAAAGCAAGGTCTACAGAAGGATTCTGCTGATAGCATATTTCCCTCAGGTTCTCTGCTCTGCCTGCCCAAGTTTGCCTGCTTTATATGCTCAATTTTTACTGAGGACAAAGGTGAAGAGTGGATAGGAAAACAAGGATGACAGATGTTTGTCATTACTGTTTATGCTCTACTGGACAGTTCTTGGATACTAAGATGGAGAGCGTGGTGTGAAAACAGAGTAAGAACAGGTTTTTAACATAAGTATTGTTGAGTCAGTGGCTTTAAATATGAGTATGTAGCTATCAAATACAAAGCAGTGGTTTACTTGTAGTTTTGAATGTCAGTGAAAGAAGGTATGTTTCCCATGAAGCATTCCTGTTGGCAATTGTTGCACTTTAATCTAGGAAAAATATCACATCATAACTCCCTTCAGGTCCATCTTTTTCAAATAAGCTAAAAAGGACTTCACTTTTATTATATTGGTGGAAGACTAGTCAAAAACATACTCTGGCTTTCCTTTCTTCTTTTTTTATTTTATCTCCCATCTTTTTGCCTTAATCTCTGTCTGATATAATAACACAGCTCTGAAGGTAGAGAGAGACAATGTTTTCTGGAGGACTGAGTAAGCGTAGCTGGGAATCAGGAACTCCTGGAGTTTTTAACTCTGCTGCTCAATTGTTTCATTTTGTTACATTTGTTGAGTCGCTCAAGTTCTAACTCATTTTTCTTTACATAAAGTTGATGTTAATAGGTGGTGATGATGATGGGTGGTGATAATCGTCATTGTTGCTGTACTGGCTCATTAATCTTTTTATAAGACCCTGTTCTGTGAAGGACTGTTTTAGCATATGGACTACCTGATGTAGTCTGTGTATGTATGAGTGTCCATACATCAAATGTGTGGTGCGATTCATCCTGCAATACCAGTTTCAGCCCATGAGAGCAAACAGGGTAAAGTAGAAAGAAATACAATAATTAAAAGAAAATGATACTGATAGATGATGGTAGACCAGAACATGTACTGTTCTTCATCCAGAAGGCCTAGAAGAATATACCAGGTAGAATGACTGGGCATGGATTGCTAAGCAGAATAACCTTTGAATTAAATCTTTATGAGAAAGCAGACTTTTTGTCAACCTCTCTTCTTAAAGGACTTATTCTAAAAGTCTAACTCCACATGAGCATGAAGATTTTATTAGGCTACTGTTATGGAATCAGTACTATACCTAGAACAGAGATTACAGAGTGCTTTCATTCTGAATTCCAGATTGTAAGGTACCTGCTATAGAGTCTTTGCATTCAATTGCAAAGATATGTTCTGTTACTGAAGTAATACAGGGTGTTTAATGGAACTGGCTTTCCAATAAAAGGCAAACAATATTGCATTTACTGATCTGAGAGTTATTCCAAGAAAGAATCTTGCTTTATACAAATGGCCTGCTAAGAAACAATTGTTATCCAGCTCACTTTGTGTATAATATCCATTAGACAATATGTGCTTTTAAGATGAAATTTGTAGTTGTACTGTATTTTGTCCCTTCTGTAAAAGTACTGGTATATTTCTGTTCTTTCTGTTCTGTACAGTATGCTTGTTGAACACAGAGCTTCATTCTCTATGATCATGACCCAGTTATGTTGAGTTTACTAACTTGGTTAATAAGACTATAAATAATAATTCGTAGTCTTCTTTTGTAGTTAGCAGTGGTAGCCTATTATAATTTTCCTTGGCAGCACATATGGTGGGTGATAAACTAACTAATAAAAGTGCCACATGGAGCATAGGTCCGCTTTTATTTTTTTACGACTGTTTCTTTCATCTGATACATAATTAATGTGCAAGGTTCAAAATTGTTTTGTCTGTGATTTTGGCTTCTCCTGATATGTTCTGAGCTTTAAATGTTGTGTGAAAATAATGATTCCCTGACTTAATCGGCTGCATTTGTTCAATGACCATTGTATAAAAACAACAAATGAGGTTGTCAAAACACTTTTTAAAGAATTTTCGTATTCACTCTTTGAGTCTTATTACTACTTCTTTTAACGGAGATTAAAAGTAACTGTAAATTCCATGATAGATCTTCTAGCCAAGCAAGTGCATTAATTTTTTTTCTTTCATTTGCTGTTCTGAAGTTCATGGTCTTCATGAACTTGCTTTCCAAAGTTCATCCTATCTTCAAAAAGGATGAGATACATCTTGTAGTCTTCTGCTTGTAACTTGGCTTTTCCAGTGTCTGCCTGCTTTAGTAGAAGCAACTGCAGCTCTTCTGCTAGTTTGAGAACTTCAGTGGAATTCCAGGTTGACCTTGGACAAAGATGAGAAAAGGGACATCCATTTGCACTTCCCATTTATTCTCTCTCCTGTCATGGAAAGAAATCTTTGTAGTGGTATTGCTTCACATTAAAGTGATATAACTTTTGCCCCCAACCCTAGTCGCATAAATCTGATACTTTGTGGTGCCTTAGTGAAAATAATTGACAGAGTACGTTCCAGATTGCATTTGTAGAGTTTCGGCCTTTACTCTTAATCAGAAGATATCTGTATTATAATCAGCATGTTAATGCTAGTTTTCTGAGGCTGCTAGTCTATCACTTCTGTCCCCTTCCATAACTACATTTCTTGAGTCAAACTTCCCATGTGTGTGAACCCTTCTATTGTGTAGTTTCAAGATTCTGGTGGTACAGAGACAGCTGTATAGGTATGTAACCACCATATCAAAGAGCAATTTTCTGCCTCACTGTAAATACTCATCTCATATTTGGTGCAATGTAGGGAGTCTTAATGAACAAGCTCTGCCAGGCTCTAACCTACTGCTTGCTGTTGTCTTCTCATTTACACATCACTGGATTTAGGTGAATCACTTGTTGTGAGACAGAGTCAATGGTTTTTCAGCAAAATTTCTGTTGGAGGAGGAAGTGCATTTCCGGATTTACAAGAAGATATTCTTGAATTTTGGACGTTTTCACCTTTCTCCTTTTGGTTCCAGTTTGTGTGTCCTCCTTAATTTTGACGCCTTGGCATAGGACCTTCTGTTTGGAGACTTCCATCCAGCTGAATAGATACCACTGCTTAGAAAAAACTCCATTTCCTAAATGGTTGTTCAGTATGAACAACCATTCAGGATACTTAGTGAGCAGGTATCTGTAGAGATGCAGCAGGTTTAGAGAGTCATTACAGTAGATTTTTTTTTCCTTCCCTATGAGTAATTAGGGAATACATGCTGGACTGGAGTGACAGAGCTAAGCTTGAGGATTGCCATTAGTGACTGCCATTTACTTATCTGATGGAGAATAAATTCCCACCAATTTGTACCACAGAGGAACATTTTTTGCTGTATGGTTTAGATTTCAATTTTGGAGTTAGAATTCTAGTAATGTTAAATTGATGTGTTAAATATTCTCACTGGCTTAAAGGTGTTAATTTTTTCTTTCGTAATCATGCTTCAGAATACACCATTCTTGAACACTGTTTCTCAAAAAAAGCTTCCTTAAGAAAATAATCAGCCTGTCTTATGAAAATGAGGGAAGAGTAGTGGATGTTCAATACCTTGATTTTATCAAGGCTTTTAACACATTCTACCCTAGTATTCTTACAGCCATATTGGTGAGATATGGAATGGGTAAATGGCTGGATAAGTCAACTGAAAAAATGGCTTGGCTGCTGGGTTTAAAGGGCTGTGATCAGTGGTTCAGAGTTCACTTGGTGGTTCCTTAGTGGTTGTGTGCCTCAGGGTTTGATACAAGGAGCAACATGGTTTAATAACAATTTGGAAAGTGGGGTGGGGTGAAGTGCACTGTCAGGAAGCTTGTGGATGATACCCAACTGGAGGAAGCAGTATGTGTAGTGGAAGACTCTTCGGAGGGACTTGGATAAGTTGGAAAAGGGGGTTCATAGAATAATAAAATGGCTGTGGTTGGAAGGGACCTCTGGAGGTTGTCTGGTCCAACCCCACTGCTCAGGAAGGGCCACCTAGAGCTGGTTGCCCAGGACCATGTCCAGATGGCCTTTGGGTATCTCCAAGGATGGAGACTCCACAACCTCCCTGGGCAACCTGTGCCAGTGCTCAGTCACCCCCCAATGAAAAAGTGTTTCCTGATGTTCAGAAGGAACCTCCTGTGTTTCAGTTTGTGCCCATTGCCTCTGGTCGCGTCACTAAACACCATTGAAAATAGCCTGGCTCAGTCTTCTTTTCTTTTCACACGCCCTTCAGGCATTTATATACATTGACAAGATCCTCCTGTGCCTTCTCTTCTCTAGGCTGAACAAGTCCAGCTCTCTCAGCCTTTCCTCGTATGAGAGTTGCGCCAGTCCCTTAATCATCTTAATGGCCCTTTCTTAGACTTTCTCCAGTATGTCCATGTCTGTCTTGTACTGGGTATATTAATCAGTATTACTAAATATTAATGTAGTTTTTACCCCCTTTGATTTCTTTGGACTACATTGGGCATTTTAAAATGGAGGATTCTTCAGAGAATACTTTATCTTCAGAACTGTTTAGCTGTAGAATTGTGGGTCAAACGGTTAGGTTTTTTTACTTTTCTTATGTCCCCTTCTTTGACACAGAGTCAGGATATTCAGTTAATAGTGCATTTATGTTCAAATCACACATATGTATGATTGCTTTGTCCATTTTGTAGAAAGATACCTTAGGAAAAGACTTAAGTTGTTGATGGAGAAGGGGATTGGACCTGAGTGACCTGAGATATAGGACTGTGCTGTTAGTCATGCAAACTTGTTAAAAGTAATCCTTAAATGGTAACATTTGCAGAGACAAAGCACTATAAAGGAAAAAAAAAATTAGTATTAGGATTGTGAATCGGAAGGTTTAGACATTTCTGTACTTCATCAGCAATAGCAATTTCCCTTCCTGGGGGGGTGGGGGGGGTGGGGCGGTGGGTGGGAAGAACCTGATGTGCTTTTTGGTTCTTCAGAGATCTAGGAAGATTTTTATTATTATTTTTTAAGTGTTACTGTCTTAATAACAAAAAGCAACTTCATGGAATTATGACAAATTTAAAAATCTGTATTGTTTCCTTTGGCAATGCAATACTAGTTGATAAATTACTTGATTCTTTATGTTGTTCAAATGCTTGTGGACACAATGTTAACATAAGGAAAACTAAACTGAAAGCAATTTTATGCAGCTTTTTTTACTATACCCTTGAGCATTTTCTAAGTTTGCATTTAATCACAGAATCTTGGCCATGATATTTCTGACAGGTAATTTCCTTAATGCAGTTGACAGAGATGGATTACATGGAAGCCTATTGGATCCAATGCTTTTGTGTGCAAGTGATAAGACTAGATTAGGGTTATCTTGCTCTGAGTGCCTGGAAAGATACAGCCACCTAATAATTCCCCTGGTAATATGGATGGTTTTGTGGGAGCAGAAATTCATGGCTAGGTACTGGCCTGCAAAAGTATTACCAGATTTTATTGCACCTTGAGAACATCTGGGGTGATGTGTGTTTTTCTGTTACATGATATCAAAATTATATGTCAGAGAAAGACAAATGTATTAAATATTTGGCAGATTGGAAAAGTGATAAGGTAAGAGGCAGGCATATATCTTAGAAATTTTAATGGGATTTTAAAGTAAAATTATTTTTGTCATAACAATGACTATTACTCTTATTTTGCAGAGAAATAACAAAAGAAGTAGCATTTAGCCTTTTAGCTTCTGTAAAGGTTCACATAAGGAAATTGCTGTTGTCTTGCTGCCTTTCTAACAGACCTTAAGCCTGAATGTTTGTAACCAGGATGCTTTTTGAAAACAGGATTTAATTATGAATAGCAAAGTCTGAGTAAATTTTAGATCTCAATAATATTGTTTTGCAGTCAAGACTTTTTGAACACTTGAGTAGAAAGTGTATACAAAAGCTTGGGTGAAGTAGTTAAAAGCCATCAGTGTATATATTATTTTTATTTACTTCCAGCAAGCATTCACTTCAGTTGAAACAGGATTTTTTTCAGTGATCTCCAGGATCATGACAATTTTATAACTTACTTCCTCAAACTTCAACTAAACTAAGAAAATAAATTTGATGGGCTAGTAGTTAACAATATTGCAGTCAAAGCATCTGTTAGTGGTGTCTCATTTGGAAACAGACTTATTGGAAAGATGAAGGTTGGAGAAAAGAGCGGGTAGTGTTCATAAAACACAGACTCCTGACACTCCCTCTGTAATCAGTAAAGAAGAGAGATGCGCCTTCAGGAGGCAATTCAGAGTAAGAGTCTAATTTAGATGGTCTGAGTCGTGTCCTGTGGGATCCTCTTTGTATCTCTCGGCTGATTACTGAGAAGGCTAAAATGACCAGTTTCCCTTAGCTGAAGTTAGCTTTTGTGAATATTTTCCAGAATAGTGAGTTGCATAGATTCAAGATGCAGAATGGTTTTCCAGGTTTTACAGCTTTCTAGGCAATAGAGTTTTGCTACACTGTCTATATAAAATGTTCAGAGGCTTGGAGGGGGGGACACACATACTGTATTTCTTGGCATCGTGGCTCTTAGCTTCTTTCTAGTGGTGTAAAAACTGTTGTCATGTTATTTCTGGAAAAGACAGCAAGTGGAAAAGACCATCCCTATATTGCAGTTAGAAAGAAAAAAGAAAAACCAAACAAACCCCAGACCACTAGAGAATATTTGGGTTTGGTGTGCTGGGGAAGCTTTGAGTCCTGAAAGATTCTTTACCTTGTATCTTGGCCCAATAAAATATATTACCTATCTTTTCCATGTTTTATTTCCAAAGGAAAAAAAAGGGGGGGGGGGGGGGGGCATTCTAGACAGAGACTGTGTCATGAAAAAGGATCACGTAGGTGTTTAATATATGCTGTGATGAGTAATTTTGGTCATGGTACATCAGAAAGCTACTTTCCCCCACCATCTTTCTAATAAGAATTTTAATCCATTGATGACAAAACCTCTAAAGTACTTCCTTGCTGCATTGTAATACACTGTGACGAATTATGTCTCAGGAGTTGTAAAATTTTCTCATAGCTTGTAATACCTCATTTAATGAATTGATCACACTGAAATGTAAAGACGAAGCAGCATTTATTTTGTATGTTATATTGCATATAATTTTTAGACTTGACATTTATAGCCATGGAAGCTGTTATTTTACATATCATTTTCAAACCATATCAGCCTTAAACACATTTAAATTTAATAAGCAAGTAGATTAGATTTGCTTTTAAGCTAGGCATATCATTATACTTTGTGTTCCCTTCAGTAGGGCACATGCTTACTATTAAATGCAGTATTTAGTTGTCTTTTAAAACCTAAAAATAGTAAAAGGGGTTATATTTACAAAAATAATTGAATATACAGCTGCTTTTGGGAACAGTGCCCCTGTCATGATTTTTGTAGGATGTAGACATTAAAGTAGTTTTTGGTTTTTATTAAAAATTGCCCTGTTTTCAGGAAATATTAATGTAGGAGCTGTATGTCTTTCAGTTGTGAAATACCAAATCTGTCATACTAACATATGGCCTGATCATCATCTCCTGCAGAAAAAAATCCATGGGAGGGGAGAGCTTATTTGGAAACTCTGCATGATTTACCAGGCGGATTTTCTGATGCCTCATCTTTCTCATCAGAAAGAATTTGTAGCTGCCAGGGAGGTGGATTCTTACAGCCTTCTAACTATTTAAATGCCTTACCATCCATAAAAAATATGTTGTTAGTAGTGTGAAAAAAGGCAGCCCTTCTTTCTTCAATCCTGGCTTCTTTCACCACTAAAGAAACTTTAAAGAACATCACATAGAGAACCTCTGCTGTCATTGTGATCTGTTTGTGACTCCCACCTCAGAATCTTGGTTGATGTAGAAGCAGCTGAGAGAAACCTAATGAAAATCTGAATTTTATAAAATCCAAGTGGACTTTTCTCTGGAGATTACTTTGCTTTTTCTAGTGTATCTGCTAAAAGACAATTCCAGCACTGTACTTGTTACTGTGGCACGAAATTAGACAGGGTGCAAATAAGAGGCTTTTCACCTTAACTCAGTCATGAGAAGAATAATTTTGCTTCATATTTTTTCATTCTTTTTCAAAGATCAGTTCGGAAATATGGTACTGAGTTTTCCAGACTTTATGAAAGTATTCTTCACTCTTTATGAAAATAAGGCTGATGCCTGTTTTGCAAAGTCCGTTCACTAATGCGGAAAACAAACAGAAGACCTTGTCTTAGAATCTGTCTTTGAAAAATATTATTTTAAAAATACGTTTTGAGGGTTTTGTTCAGGGTTTTTTGTTTCACATTGTGTTCATGTTCATACAGTAGTTCTTTGGGTTGTATGTAGTTTTTGGCTTTCTGGTCTATCTGCATTCATAGACCTACTCAGCAAATTAGTAGACCTTATAGATCTTTCCAAATCCAAACCTCTTTTATATATTTTTCTAGGGAATTGTTTTTTCTATGAGCCATGCAAGCCAGTATTTAATGAACCAGAGGACACCAGACAAGTAAGCTGAAACATACAATCTGGTTCAAGTATAACTTTCTGTATATTAGCTTCATATAAAATCAACGCAACCACCCCTTCTGCTCTTTGTACAATTGGTTAATGAAGGGGAAATCAGATGGAATGCACCACTAATAGTAAAAAAAAAAAAAAAAAAAAAGTGCAACACTAAAGATTTGTGCTTGTTGCCTAGTTCTTAACATGCAATGTGGCATGCTTTTGGCCTAAGCCAATTAGTAGTGCCTCTTAGACCCTGGCATGCTTCTAGAGATGGCAGATGAGAGCAGCTGTTCCGAACAGGCAGACAGAACGTAGCTACCAGTTCTGGTTGAGGTAGAGCTTTGTTCACAGGGATATGGACTAGAGTGCCACAAAACAGGTGCCTGTTCTTATTTGTTGCATAGCCATGAAGACCACCTTTCATAATGGGTTGATGGTACAAAATAAGCAGAATCCTTATAACCAAGAAACAATATCTAACAGAACTTAAGAGAACTGTGAAGTCTCTTCTCTTGGCTGTTCCTCTTATCTTACGACACTTAAATGTATTTTGTGCCTTGTCTATAAAGTTGGTAAAAGGGTTAAAGGAACTGTATCACTGCATTGAACTTGAGTGTGTGGGGCAAAGGAGGGGAAAATGTGCTTCTTAAATTAAACCATCTCCCTCGGTTAACTATTATTTACTATTTATTTAATGCTCTTGCATATAAACATATGGCTATCCACATTGTAAAAACTAAGCTATAACAAAAGCAGACTTCACAGCCACATCAGAAGATGGAAGAGGTGACTGCAGAAGGCTAAGGATTAGTTAGCTGATAAGCTTTCAAGGAAGTACAAGATTTAGTAATCAGCAGGGTAACATAGACAAGGCATCAGAAGAATTAGTTCTTTGCCATGGGATTTGTAAGAGTGTTATTTAAAAATTAGGTCCATAGTTACTGTTCATACGAACGCATACAAATCCCTGTTAATTTCATTCTGTGCATTTCACTAGATAGATTATGTGATCTTTGAACTTTTGTTGATAATTTTTTTAGTGTAGAAGATTGGCAATGTACGGTGTCAGCAAAATATGTCACGTAGTCATGAGGCGTAACTGAAGAATTGAATAATTTGTATCACGTCTTGCTCACAAGGATAATTAAATGGAATGGCATTTAAGTTGATGGAACTACAGGGGTGACCACTGGCTAAAGAACTGTCTCCCAGGTTTCTTCCATAAAATTATCATCAATATTTTGTTAATTTCTCCCCCTTGTAAGTGTGTGTTTTAATATGCTTATTTTTCCTAGTACTTTCAGCAGGAATAACTTAATTACAGGGAATAGAAAATAATTCTAAACCAAAATAATTTAAAAAAGAAATTATATATTTGTGGAATCTAACATGTTGTATCTTTCACTTAAATACAACGTTTTCATTTTTTTTATTCAAAGAAAATGTGCTGCACAGTGAAATTACACTTAATAACATCAAAAACTAGTGAAAAAAGAAAAAACAACTAATTTCTGGAGTTTTTTGGCAATGCATCTTTAAGTTTACCTCAGTATTGAAGGGGCCATTTAAAAAAAGATAGGAGCTTAAGCCAGACATCAATGATGATTTCCTTCAATATGATAATAAATACATCAAAGTACCCTTTTATCTTTAATAATTCAGGATTCATTGAGAATGTAAAGGTTTTCATGTTCTGTCATTTAAGGAATCTGATAGCATTTTGTTAAAAATAATATGAGACATGTCTCGACAATAGACCAAAAAATTGCACAATATGTAAGGGATGCTATTTCAAAATGGAAGTTGGTGCTCTCTACAGCACTTGCATAAAGGTTTAAGGATTTTCACCTCACTTGCTTACCTTCTTGAAAACTGTAACCATTAGGATGACTTCCCATAAATTATTTGGAGGACATCCCCAAAATCAGTTATTTTATAAGAAACTCCTCAACCCTTCCCTTGAAATTGCATATAAGAAGTCTATACAGGAAGCTTTGTATAAAAGTAATTTATTGTTATGCTTTATTGGGGGAAAAAATCATAACCATAATAATAATCTGAATAATAAAGTATTTCTCAGCTGAGATTTATAATTTGTACCACCATGATTTTCCAGAAGGTGGGCACTTGTGTTTTTAAGACCGTTAACAGAACTGATAATGATTTTAAGCTAATTATAACATTTACATGTTGTTAATTCAGTTTCCCCTTAAATGTGAAGGACAGAGTATAGTTCTTTATAATTGGAACTTTTTTTTTGTTATTTTTGCCCTGAAGGATACAGTTCTTAAGCTGAACATTATTTTATATTTCATAGTCAAAACATTTTCAAGCAAGTTACTCTATTACAGATTATTGTATTAGTCTTGGATGTATTCACTTATATTTAGAGACCAATATGGATACAAACTATGAGAGCAAGGATGCCTACTGTAATCTGAGAGCAGAATCTGAATTGAGATTTCACACTTTGAAGAAAAAATGAATACATGGCTGAAAGTGAATGAATTAAATATGCGTATTCAGTAATTACAACATTAATTAAAACTAGTTAGAGATTACACAGTGGACTTCCTTTAAGAATGCCAGAAATGCAGATCCGGTTGCTGACTAGTAAATAGTGTAATGTGTGCCTGCAAAGCCAAGTAACGTTGCTCGAAGCAGCCGGTCAATGCATAGTAATTTCTGAGATTTCTTAGGCATTAGCTACAGTTTGAGGGGCTTGGTTAGAAATATTCTCAGACTTCTAAGATTTCTGTTTGTGAAAAATAATTTTTTGCAGTAGATGAGCAGAGAGCTAAGCATTGGATCAGAGTTATGCATTGCACTACCCTAAGTTGCTACTGGTTGTCATGGTAACGTTTTAAAATGGTGGTGGCTGTGGCTTGACATCGGAACATTTTCTGTTAAGTGAAGATTTTTCTGAGATTGTAATGGAGTGTTTTAAATGAGTGGACCTTTTGTACTCAATAAAATATTTAGTAGGTTGTAGTAAATATTAATTTGTCCTCCCTTCAAGATAATAACACCATGCTGTGTATTTACAGTTCTGTGCTAATAGAATGGTATTCCTGGAAAAGAGTTAATCCATTCTTAAGAGTCAAACTTGCTAAAAATAAATTTTATAACAATGCTTTGAATAGTAATTGCTGAAGTTGTTTCACTTTATCCTTTCAAAATACTGTGTGGCAGGTTAAATGTGCTTCAGCTTTTTTAAGCATCTAGTGAAGTAATGATTTTAGTACTTATTTGTATTTAAAGCTGAACTTAAGCATTTACAATAGCTTATATTTAGGGGGGCAGTGGTAGAAATGGCTTAACTAAAAAGCTGGGAATGGAACATCTCTCTGTCAATCGTAAGTTAACATACTTTGTTACCGACCATATTGTATTTGAGATGAAGCAATGTGAATGCTGCCTTATCCCTCACTTAGATAAGCTTTCAAAGGTGATCTCCAAATCGTGTCTGCCACAGAGCAAGGATTTGCTGAGAGTGACAAACACATGCCCACTACATTTCCAGTATGCCTTTCAATAACTGAATTCCAAGGCTCCTGACAGAAAGGAAATGTCTTAGAAAATTCTCAGTAGTACACTTCAATACAGCAGAATACATTGAGTGAAAAGCAGAACTGTTTTTGCAAGTCAGGATTTATAAACTTTAATAATACACTTATCAGGAAGAAACGGAAATTCTGTTTAGAGTGTTTGGAGAAATCGACGGGTAATACTGATTCATTTCTTCTTGCTATTGCACTGCTTCATTGATAGTTCACATGGTTTGATGGCCTTTTGTAGCCAATTTAGCCCTTTGTGGCTCATCATAATCTCATCCTTCATTCCTGTGATTTCAGAGGCTTTATGGAAATACCATGCAGATATATATGTGCTTTAGCACAGCTGATAACAGTGTCTTAGATGACCCCATCAATCTTAATGACATTTTCTACTAATCAGCAAGAGGCTTACAATTTATTTCTCTTTTTAGCGTCTTCATTACATTTTCCTCTTATCTATCTGTCCATCTATCTATCTATAAAAAGAAAATAATAATAAAATGGTGCGTTAGCCTTGCCATGCTAAACTCAGTCTTCTACATACCCACCAAGTATTTTTTAACTGTGTGCAGTTTTGCTTCTTCATGGTCACTCAGATCTTTTTCTCATAGTTACTCTTTGCTGATTTAATTGCTTTGTCCCTACTGTTTCCCTACACAAGGTTAATACATGAGTGCTTGCCCTCCAGCCACCTCATAGATCTAAAAGGTGCAACACACTCAGAAATTAGAGAAACCTACCTTAAACCACACCTTTCAACATCACCTTTCTTGGAGTTAGATGGAGAATCCTCAGAAAACAAATACATGACATAAGAAGATGGCAACAATTTTCATACATGTAGGGAAATACGGAGTTTCTTTTAAGCTGTGATTGGTGTATAATAATTAATGACTGCTTTTTTTCTTTTTGTTTTACCATTAACAATATAATTTGGAATTTTGCAACAGTGACTGGCTTTCCCAATTTGAGCAACTTTACCTTATGTTTTTCTCATGTTAACTTTATTTCAAAAGGACACTGCAATGCATACGTTTATTAAGCAATAAGAGTTAATAAAAATTAAGATTGGATGTATTTATTTTTGTTTCTGCATTTAAAAAAAGTCATTCATGGAGAAGCACCCTGAGTTTTAGAATGCAATTTTCTTTGTATCAAGGTGAGCCATGGACTCACTATGGGTTGGAATTTTGCCCGAAGTGGGGAGAACATAGTATTTTTAGCTATAGCATCATCTAGAGTGGCCATGAAATATTATGTGAAGTTAGAGAGAATACAAGGAACAGAATAATAATAGAACATTACGTTTCCATACATAGCATGTGAAAATATATCAGCAAGGTATGTTCAACTGCTTTTTAGACATTTTACTTTTTAATGTCTTAAAAACCCACAAGAAATACAACTCTTGATTTAGCCCAAAGCACCATACATAACAGTTCAAGATGTAAGTAAGTATCATTTTTTACTGTAACAATGGAGGATCTCTGTGGGGAAGAAAAAAACAAAGTATCAGGAACATTAATCTACAGATACAATGTATAAAAACTGTTCCTTTGAGCAAAGAAAATCCTGAAGTTTTAGTCTCATCTGATGTGAATATTTGTAATCTTGCCTGATTGCGGTCTGAATACAAAATCATTTGCTCTGTCCTCTGTGAAAGCTGACCCTCAACCTGGCCCGCCAACTTCTGTGGTGGCATGGAAGCCTCCTTATATTCAGCTGTGTGGAAAGACTTCTTTGTTGCATCATGCTGTAGTTATTGTTTTAATACTTCCTTGCATCTCATCTTGTTCATCTGCATGCTGATCCGTTCTGGTGTAGCATACCGGCTTGCCTATATATTCTCTTGGAGTCCTTTGCAGGTTTAATCTTTCTTCATAAAACTAGTCTCTAATTACTCAGGATACAGTTTTGATGCATCTACCATTAAAACAAAAGATTACTTCAGTTGTTCAGAGGTGTAGATGCCATTCTGTCAAATCACAGGCCTTTCTTTCACCTGACTCAGTGAGGGTAAATCTTCCCCCTTCTTTTTTGACTTAGGATATACATTTCAGATTTTTTTTTTTTTTTTTTTAAATCCATGCCATGGTACATACTTGGCCAAACATACCTACTATTGACAGCTAAGGAGGGCTAATGCAGTTAGTTCATTACTGTCTCTTCAATGAGAAAAGCATTAAGCAACCATTCTGGGGTAAAAATGAGCTTAGTGAGATAGTTGCGCCCCCCCACCCCCCCACCCCCCAGCCTAATTTTGAAGTATACTGTGAAAGATGTGTGTGAAATATGTGTATAACTGGTTTTTGCAGTTCCTTCTCTCCATTCTGACAGGAGGTCTTACTAGATAATATACAGCACTGTGCTAGCCTGCTTTCCATTTTGGATCTGGTTTTGAGCCTACATCTGCCTTTAAAAGTCAGTGTAGAGATATTGCAGTAGCAAGATTCTGCCTTGCAAGGTCCAATAAGCAAGTGTGGTGTTCCTTCTTCAGAAATACAGCTTAGATAAGCCTATTGTACGTGGATATAAAACATCATGTTAAAAACCCTAAAGTTGCAAAACCCAACAAAATGCCATACTCCAAGAATAGCTGTAAATAGCTTTCTGTCAAAGTGGATGAATATTTTGGGAACAATTTTTGAAATGCTGGTTTAGGACTACTACTAAGTATTTTCATTATTGACATGAATGATGAAATAAAAAATATATTTTAAAAATAATCTGAGAATGTCAATCTGAAAGGACCTGCAAGCATACCTTTAGAATTAAAAATTACCTTGATGAGTTGGAGAATGAACAGAATGCAGCTTAGAAAGGGCAAATTAAAAGGTCTACACTTAAAAATATTCAGCTGTGAAAATATAATGCATAATGACTGCGTAGGTAAGTAATTTGCAGTACAGTCATTTTAGCTTCTAGTAAATCAGAAATCGAACGTATTCAAGATATCATGTCATTGCAAAAAAGGCATATTCATGCCATACTTTTTATATAAAAAGAGGATAAATATCAGTAAGGCCTATGAAACCATACTCTTGGAAAAATCAGCATTTGTAAAGCTTCAGCTGTAAGGCAATATTCTAGGAACAACGCTTCAAGAAGAAAGTGGCTTAATCAGTGGAAGTACTGAGGAGAGCAATATGAACCATCAGAACTCTGAAAATGTGACCTTCAGGGAAAGGCTGGGGAAGAGAAGCCTCAGCAAGGACTTGATAATAGTCCTCACATATATAAAAAACAGCTGCAAAAAAAGAAAGTAATCAACTTTTTCTCTGTATTTGCTGTGCAGTCGGCTTACTGTGCTGCTAGGTCAGTTTAGGATCAGCAGCAGAAAAACTTTCTAATGGAAGAGCAGTTGAAAATGACAAAGTTGCTTAGAAAGGCAGTGAAATCTCTAGTCCTAAAAGTTTACAGAAGCAGTTTAGTCAAAAGTTGTAGGTGTAGCTCATCCTGGGAGCTGGGGTAGAGAAAGGCATTGAGGAGTGAGAGGGGCAACCAAGTGGTCTGTCTAGATCAGTTGTATTTCTCTATTATTTGCTTACCTAGCTCACACACATTGAGGGGACTGATGATTTTTAAGTGCTCTTGAGAAAGTGTTCTTGTGCTTGATAACCTTGTTTTATTTGTGTGCTAACATGTTTTGGAATAAATAAAAATAACTTGAAGTGATCTCTTTTCAAATATAGCAGCAATTATTTGCTTTATTACGTATGTTTCTTTTAATTTAGCAACTGAAAGGTAATAAGCTTGTTTAGAGGTCTGGTTATTTAATACAGTGTATTAATTTATTAATAACAGTTGAAGCAAGAAGATACATGAGTTCTTGGACCAGAATCAGAATCCCAACTTGGAAGCCGTGTGTCATAGGCATGAACTGTTTAGTCTCTAGGGTACACTTGCAGACGGTCTTTATTCACGTAGCACTTCCTGTTGGCTCATTCCCAAAATCCAAAGTACTTTCTTCTCTTTCCCTCCAAGTTGGAAATAAAATTTTATGATCATAGTTGAGGAGGGGATATGGCACAGTACAAATAGGCACAACGTAGTGCGCATATGTCCAAATACAGGGTATTGCTCCAGGCTTTCAGACCTGCAGGGGCGTAGGGGACAGTGCCAGATGCATCCTAGTTATGTGCCATTGAAGACATCATTTGGAGGGAAAACAGGAGTGGATGTAAGAAGAGAGAGAGAGGTGGTCTGTCTAAATTAAAATGTGTAATCTTAGCACAATAATTCAAATGCACTAGAAGTAATATTCCTTTCATAGTGCTGATGTCCATGTAGCACTTTTCTTTCACGTATACTGAACAGAATATATATCGCTCTTTAAACCTTTTAATATCTTTGTAGGAAGGAAAATTGCTCAGGCATGTTGTGCAGTAATGACATTAATCTGAATGACTGCATGTGTAATACTGAGGCTTTGCCTTCACTCAGCCTTGGTGACCAGATAGATCTGCAGCTACGTGCTAACTTTAATTCCAGCCCACTGCTTGCTAACACAGTGAATATGAGCTGGCTTTGAATCCTTTCCAGTCTGTACAATACCATAGCTAATACTAACTCTGACTCTATTCTAGGACGGAGAATTGTAGTGTCTGTGTATCTACTGCCCACAGTCCAGTCCTGGACTGTGGAATTAAGTTAGTATGTGCAACATTTTTTCTCACCAACCAAGATACAGACATAATATCACAGACTGAAGTTTTTAGATGATAAAAAGAGCAGAGAAGGGGAAATATTGGAGAAGTGACCGAGTCGTAACAAACTGATCACTTGATAAAGTAGCTCCAAGCAAGTAATATGTTTTTAAAATTATCATTTAAAATCACATATGTAGCAAAAAAGAATATAGCCCATCAGTGGGGACTTTCACCATTTCAATAGAACCTTGGAATGCAAGTTCTGTGTAATGTGGTCTAGAAGGAATAATGCAATTCTGGGATGTGTAAGCAACTGATGACTTAGGCAGAGTTTTTGTATTCAGACTGCTTGACTTCTGTCACTCTTGGGTAGTGTGTCCTGTTGTCATACACGAAAATTCAAGAAGAATGTTTATAAATTGCCAAGTTAGAGAAACTCCATGAAAATGACTAGTAGGCTGGGAAATGTACTTGACAGTGAAAGATTTAGAGACATCATATGATTTAAAGGAAAGAAAGCTATTAGATTGATTTGACTAGAGTTGATAAGTAGTGATTTGTTCTCAATTGATACATATGTATCAAGGAACATAACTGTGATAACAGAGGTTTCTTCAGTTGAATGAAAAAAAGTGTAACAACAGCCAATACTCAGACATGAAAACTAGACAAATTAAGGTTACAATCTTTTGGCACTGAGAGAAATTAACCATCAGTGCAACTTCCTGGAGAGTTATTTCTGCCTTTCTGAGAATTTGGGGGGTTCGTTTTTCCCAAAGCATATGCCCTATTTTAAACAAGAGTTGATTCAGAAATATCTTGTATTTTGTTTTATATGTGAAATCGAAGGATCGTTTTGGTCTTACAAGCTCTGGAGTACACAGTTGTGGATGTTTAGCATAATTATATGTTATTGAAAAAAATCTGATAAGGCTGTGATGGTATGTGGGAATAGGTAATCCGTATTGACTTCCTTTTTTTTTTTTTTTTTTTTAGGGTGTTTTTGGTTGGTTTAAGTTGGTATACAACATAAGGAAACAAAGTCTAACCCTGTAGAATTGAAAAGCATAGAAATGCAGTAACTGCATGAGAATACTTATGTGCCAGCTGCTGAACATAAAACATTCTTCACTGAAGTATAAAATCTGACAGGGAAGTGTAGCTGCTGACAAAGAACATTTTATCTGTGTGACAGAGAAAAAATTATCCATATGGAAGAGAAAAAATTATCCATCAGCTACCTTTGGTATATAAGCTTTCAGTTTTGATGTATTCTGGCTAAAATGACCATAAATCTATTTTTTAAAGAGTTTCCCTTCTCTCCCTCACGCACGCTTTCCATTAGGTATGCAATTCTTCTGAAACCTCCATATAGTATTTTTTACAGCTTCTAATTAATATCAACATAGTCAAATTTCCGAGAAATTGTACAGCTCCATTTCTTAAGTCAAAGCCAGTATTTTATACAGAAATAACAAATAAGAACTGCACAGGAAATTCAAAGGGGATAGCTAACATTGTACAATACACTTTTGATATGTCAGCTACTTCTAGGGAGAAATAGGAGCAAGTGCCTTATTTTAAGACCTATTTTCAAAGCTTGTTCCTAAAATGATATTGCTGCAGCCAGCTACCACAGTTTTCTGGAAGGAATGCAGTTAGGGTACAAATTTTTCCAGAGTATTTCTTTTATTCCTAAGTCTTGTTTCAGTTATAGAATAGTAGATGTGGCTGTTCAATTGTGTTCTTACAGTCCAAGTTTACAAAACTACTTCATGATGAAGATAGGGAGTAATAATGTATAAAACGTTTCATGATGCATCCTTGTCATAGCTTTTCCAAACTGACCGGAAGCAAGAAATTATGAGTTGAATAAACATAAATTTTCAATGTAGGTTTTATGGCAGTAAGAGCAAAGAAACATGGTGTTTATAAACAACTTGAGAACTTACAAAGGAGGCAGACTTAACAACCAGACAGGAAGGGAAGAAGAAATGCCTAGAGACAAGGTTGTGTAGAACAGAGGAGACCATAGACCTGCCCAGCAGTGAAGCATCTGTCAAATAATGGGAGGTATACAAGCAGATCTGTAGCACTGAGCAGGAGTCTAAGAATGGTGCCTTGAGTCCAAGTGAGAAGAGAGGGAGGATCCTGAGAGGACTGACTTGATGAATGGAAGCCAGGAATGGGTTTGAGTTTATGGGTATGGGAAAAGTCAGTTAAAACTTGATGGAATAGGAGAAAGGGGAGCAAAAGATTAAGAGAAACTGAGTGAGGAGAAGACAATGGCAGCAGGGACTTAGTGATGCTCGGAGAGTGCTGTTACAAGAAGGAATGATGGAGAGGTCAAAAATGTAAAGAAGGAGAAAATGGAGAATCAGAAAGCGTAAGTACAAGGAGACTCAATCTGTTAGTTCTGCTAGGCTACACTATTTCATTCATACAAGCAAATGGTTTTTTTCATGTTTCATAGTATTTCTGAGGAGACTTGAGTATGGAAGGAAGCACATAAAGAAATCTATTAAAAGTATGAATATATTGTGGCTTGGAGTGTCCTGTTTGTGCAACTGTTGGGCTGTGTAGATGCACAGGAAGATCTGTGTACTAGCAAACTTCTAGCCTAAGAGAAATAACATACTAATATAATAGATATTGGCAAAGTAGAGGAGGAAAGTAGAAACAAAACTGGCAAAAGAGAGATGTTCTAAGGTTCAACAGGATATCTTGATTCAAAGATAAATAGGCAAGACAAATTGGTACCTGGAGTTCTTCTGCACCTGTCTCACTGGATGGTAGGTCTTCTGAACTAAACTAAAGCAGTTAGCTTTTCTTCATTGGTGGCGAGAGCATTTGACAGGGAATAGACATATTTGTTCCAGTTTTGTGAACTCACTGTAAGGTGTGTGCTCCCCTAGAGTGAATGTCCCTCTCATCTCATCCTTGTTATTGCCCTGGCTAGAATCATTTGAAAGATGCATGCTTTCAACGTACAGATAAATGTTTGTTTGTTGTTTTAGGTTTAAGCCTACTGTAGGAAATGTTTTTCAATAAATTTTTCTCTTTTTATTACTTAGTCTTACTTCAAAGAACTAGTTTAAGGATATACCAAATAATTTATAGGGAGAGAAGTATAGAAGTAAAGGGGCTAGATCATAGACTGGAATGTAAGTTCACTTGTCTGTGGGGTTTTTTGTTTGTTTTAATCCTTCAAATACAGGCATTAGCAATGTGAATCTTTTTTATCAGTCAGAAGAGGTCTGGGGTGAGAAACAAGCACCTGTGTCTGCGACTTTTGTCTGTAGCATTTACAGCCTCAGTGGCAACTTGAAAGCCTCTCTAGTTGTGATTTCCAAGACTATAAGATGTAATTCCAAGAATGTAAGATGGGAATTTCTTAATGTATTTAATTTATAGTTTGTAATGCTTAACAGCTTTGAAAATAGGGAATTGTGCTTAGCATTTCAGAATTTCCAGAAAGAAGTGGATTATCATACACCCATATGTTGTTTCCATCTCCATCTCCAGGCATCTCCTCAGTGTAGTTAAATTCTGTGTGCTGTAACTGAAGTCACTGAGATCTGACTGAGATTTGGGGGGGGGGGGGGGGGTGCGGCTGAGGAAAAAAAGGGGAGGGAGAAAAGCTAGGTGTCACTCTTTTACCAGCCTTTGTAGTTAGTAAACATACAGTCTGAAGGCATCCAGAAGAATTTCATGTGGGCAGAGTCTGGTTTTGTTGTGGTAGTGGTAGTTTTGTCTTTAGACAAAAACCCCCAACATTCAGTGAGCTATCAAGCAGTGAGTGATTTCTATACGGTTGTTGGGATGAGATCAGTAAATTATCTGAAAATGGTCTTAGGCCAAAACCATTTCAGCTGGACTAGAGGTCCTTCTGTCATTCTTTGTGTCCTTTGAAGTTATAGTGTTTCCAGATCCATTACCTCTGCATTATATGGAGATTTATTTACTTTCAACAGCAAAGTTGATCTTGTTTATTTCAGTAAGTGCTCTCTTTAGATGGTATCTGAAAGGGATAAGGAGGAAAGAAGCTGTTTTTTGAAATAAATATTGTATTCTGACCATTGCTAGCCTTCATTATCCACTTTTTATAAAGGAGTTTGCTGGCTTTTTGTCAACCTCATTGCAAAGCTTTGTTAATACACCACCATGAAAATGAAAGTTTCATACACATTGACATAATTAATGAAGAGGCAGGCAGCATGCTCTACCAATTAACACCACAGGGAAAAGTAAAATTGGCTTCCTTTTCGCGTGTTGTGCCAAAGTTAAGAACTGTAACACACAGCAAATAGATAGAGATCCTTTTAATGAGCTGCAAGATCGAGCTGAATAACTCTGAAAGGTTGTTGTGTAAACATTGCCAACTATTTAGAGTGTTAAGAGTAATTGATGAGCTTAGTTGGAAGTTGTTTGGTTTTTTCGGGGGGGGGGGGGGGGAGGGGAGCCTGTCAAAGAGTAGAAATAGTGCTTGGTAATAAATAAAGTTTATTTTCAATTCAGCTATTAGGCATGTTAAAGAATATATCAAGCACTTTAAAACAAATATGAAAAACCAGAAACAGTTTACTGCTTGCTGTTCGACCAACAAGTTTGTCAGAATTCATTTTTTCAACTGAATATTTCTGTACTTAGTATTTACTCATAATGAAAACTTGACTAATTGTTCTCTGATGCTGGTTCTCAATAGCCCAACCATCTGGCAACATGAGACATCACTCAAGCTTGATTTTTTCCAACTGTCCCAGAAGTCCTAATATTAACATTAACAGGGAAGTAAACAGGTGAAATTTCTCTGTGATTTATGTGAAACATTCTGTTTATCTTGAGACATATGTGTAGAAAATTCAGAGCAGTTCAGGTTAAAACTCTTCTCAAAAAATATTTTCATTACACAGAATTGTCCTAAAAACCTAATTAGTAAGATTGAGTTTTCAAAATATGCAAAAATCTAAACCTGTAATGGCTGTTTATTGGGGAAAGAATCAACAAGCATTGGAAGTTAGAGGCCTAATTCAGGGCCTACGTTATTTAGTTAATAATGGGTCAGAGTGTATATGTAATAACAGAAATGTCATTTTGACTGTTCAGTGGCACCAGCTAACTTAACCTGTCTTTTTTAAGAAAATAAAGCATCTCCTTCACTTTCTGTCCATTCTAAATAATTTGAATTTTGACAACAATCAGTTTATACCATTTTATTTTAGCCCAAGTATTGTATTAAGGTCAACAAAGCTGGTGAGGCACCTAGAGCACAAGTCTTATGAGGAGTGGCTGAGGGAACTGGGGCTGTTTAGTCTGGAGAAGAGGAGGCTGAGGGGAGACCTTATTGCTCTCTACAACTACCTGAAGGGGGGTTGTAGTGAGGTGGGGGTCGGTCTCTTCTGTCAGGTGGCTGGAGATAGGACAAGAGGAAATGGCCTCAAGTTGCGGCAGGGGAGGCTTAGACTGGATATTAGGGAAAATTTCTTTACTGAAAGGGTTGTCAGGCATTGGAACAGGCTGCCCAAAGAAGTGGTGGAGTCACCATCCCTGGAGATATTCAAAAAGCACATAGACAAGGCACTTCAGGACATGGTTAAGTGGGCATGGTTGATGGTTGGACTCGATGATCTTATAGGTCTTTTCCAACCTAAATGATTCTATGATTCAGTCAGGTACAGCTTTTCACTTCATGTTGTGTACAAGTAAATCACCAAGATTAGTGATGTGTGAGCATCTGCGTCTTGGCATCTTAAATAAATCTTAAAATATGTCAAAATTGTGATTACAGAAGCAAAACATGATAAACCGAAAAGTAATAACTAGAAGCCAATAAAGATTATGCTAGACTTGCTAAACAATTGACATTCTAAGTGGTCATGTCTGCTGTTAGAGTAATCTCCACAACAGATAATTACACGTCCCTTCACTTGGTATGTTAAAGGTGATACCAGAAGCATCCAATAACTGTACAACTAAGAATATTAATATGCATACACAACTGGAGATAATTTATTTTCATTGTGGTGAAGTCCTTCTACTATACATTAAGAAACATATATTGCTGAGTAGTTAGTTAACTTCTATTTTCAAAAGGGAGGTTAAAAGCCATAGTAAATGTCAGAGTATTGTAAGACTCAAAAATAATGCTGAACTTCCAAAATTTATTTGTTTAGAAAATAAGAATGGTAATGAAAAAATATTAGTTCCCCCCCTTTCTCACTAAATCTTGAGTCTTCAGGTGCTGGAAGACTAAATTTCTACTACCTGATCACTTGTCTAGTGAGGAAGATGCATTTCTTTTTTTTTCAATAGTTTTTATTTATGCTTCATTTCCTCATTAAGTAGCCTTATCAAACTTACAATCAACATTTCAATTTTTTTGTTATTTTCTATCCTTTTACTACTTCAGCTCTGCTGAAGTTTTTTTGTCGTATTTTGTTTTTGTCTTTAGCCTCTCACATACCTACCTCTAGTCATTCTTGTGTCTTCTCCTTACATATCTTTATATTGTCTAATCTTTTTCTAACCTAGATTTTATCTTAACCTCACATGAATTAGCAAAATGTCTTCTCCTCCTCTGCCCTCTAAATTTTAGTTACTTTATTTTTCTCCCCTTTAATGTTTCTCCTGCTTATGTCCTTCAAAACGTTTAATGGACTCTGTTCTGTCCTTAATGATGGGCCAAGTCTCTGTTGTGGTGGTGTTCAAAACTTCCTGGCTGTTCTCAGTTAATCTGATGGCTGCCATCCTTTCTTCTCAGCCAGCTGGCTGTAACTCTGTCTCCGCTCTGGCTGTTGCTACCAGTAGCATACCAGTGTCTCCTTTCCCAAGCGTCTCGATATTCTGATACATCTCTTTTGACATCACTCCTTCTGTGGCTCTACTGCCTTCTTCTGCAGTCCAATAGAGTAACTCCTAGAAGGTCTATAAACCACAAGGACAACCACTGAGTTCCAGCAGGGGAGATGAGCATGGATGTAGTAGGAGAGAGAGAGAGAAAGGACAAAAGCCTTCATAAGGATTTATAAGAGGAAAATACTTTATTGGCTTATTTTTGTGAGGATTTTGTGTATAATTGTATCTTCTACAATTGACTTCTGCTTTAGAAAACCATTTGCTCTCTTTAATGCTTCATCTTTCCATATTTGTAAGGAGACAGAATATTACTTAAGTAAATTAATTAATTAGTTTGTCTTCAGGTTGTACGAAGTTCCTTTGTTGAAACTAGCCAAGGATAAAATATAATTAATAACTCATTAACTGTTGTCACTAAAGCTTAAAGTACAATAAGCATGTTAAAGACTGATGATCATCATTTCTGCATCAGAAAACCAGAATGATGTGGAGATCTTTAATCCTGAAATCCTTCACGCATTCACATCTTGTGTAGCAAGTATATTTCTGGCCATCCATATGTCCAATAAGTAGAGACAGAGAAGGTACTGAGACAGAAGGTGACAAGAAGTACAAAATAGCTTCTATTGGTTGAAAGCTTAAATAGGTTGGGATTCTTGAGCTTGGAATAATGACAGCTAAGTGAAAAGAGAGGCCTATACAGTCAGCAGTGCTTCAGAGAAGATGGAATGTTTTTGCAGTGTAAGAATTAGTACTTGGTGATATTGTCAGTCAGCAAGTGCAATATTAGCAAACAAAGTACTTTTTTCCACATGGACCATAACTGCAGAACTTACAATTTATTTGGGATCAAACAGGATGGATCAAGTAGTGGCTGGTATATACAGTAATCTGTATACAAGTTCTAGCTCAGGAGGCTCACAAGCCACTGACTGCAGGATTATATTTTGAGGACAAATGCTGTGCTCCACATAGCATTTCTTACATTTATTCCCTGACATTTATTCCCTACTACAATTCTGGACTAGATGAGCCCTTTCTCTTAGGCAGTATGGCAATTCTTCTCTATTAAAAAATATGTATTAACTAGCAGTTGTTGTTACAAAACTGTCATAATCAATAAGGGCTAATTAAACAGTTGTAAAGTTCAACATCCAATGAAATAACATCTTTGTGTGTTTTACATTTGTATGCCATGAATTAAGTACGTTTCAGCAAATAAATATGAGGTACTTAGGGTGGACAGATTAGAGCTTATTAATTACCTAGCTTTGTACATATAAGCGATATATATGCCAGCTCCAATCACTAATAAATCCATCAGCTTTGAGGGTTTTCCTGTTCATTTCTACTGAACTGTTAGTGTATGTGACAGGCCATGGTTCTGTCAGAACGAATTGTCCCCCTTGAAAAGCTGGCAGCCCAGGGAAGTGACAACTTAATGGAAGCTAAAGCACTCTAATGGCAGTGCTTGGTGAAAGCCAGGGAAAGTCATCCATAGCATTTGCCCTGGCTCTTGAAAATGTCTCTTTGCATTTCTGGTTGCGTGCAAGATATTGGAGCTTTACTGGAGTCACATTTACAGGTATTATTAAATGAAATACAATTCAGTAAAACACTTGTTTGTTGATAGACTTTATTCCACTGAGGTCAGCGTGTCTAACGTTGTGATCATATTGCATGTGCTCTGAAGTGCTGCAGTATTACTTAAAGATCCTTAATTTTAGGTGTCACAGATCCATAAAATGAATAGAAATGTAAACATTTTATCCTACTGTTCACATGAGTGCATAAATATTTTTGTTTAGATATGAATGGATTATGTGTTTAATCAAAGGGATGAAAACAATGCACTTCATTTAAGTATACTTGTTTACAGGTGAACAATATAAAGATTATTTCTAGTGCCTTTTATTACTACTATGAATTAAAAGTTGTGTTGAGCTGATGGATAAAAATATTGTACCAGGATTATTTTATGTTGTTTTAATCTGGTTTTAGATGACATTGGTGTATGCTAATATATTTATGTATAAATAAATGAAAAGCCAGTCATTTGCATACATTACATTTGCAAACTGTGTTATAAATACCTGGTGAGTACATTTAAATATTTTAATTTTAATTACATTTTAATATTTTAATAACTTTTTATGTATTAAACAGTGGATATACAATTTAGATTCTTGCCTTCTTACAAGGATTACATGCAAATAATTGCTTTGTTTCTGGTTTTCTTGGTGTGACAGTGGCTTTTGGGCAAAACCAGAAGAGCAGTGGCTTTCAGTAGAATAGTATTTCTTCATCTTTTAATAAAAAGCCTGTATGTTTTTACAGGTTGTAATTAGCAAGGTAGATTTTTTTGAAGGAAAGTGATGCCTATTAATATAATTACTAAGAGTTAGTAAACCTAATCAGTACTATACGATTTATCCAAGTTCATAGAAAGAGAACAGGAGAGAGCAGACCAAAGAGGACTTCAGAATTAAAAACGAAAAGGCCAAATGACTGGTTTAAATTAAAAAAAAAACAACTAAACCCAAAACAAAACAAGAAAAATCTTTTCTGTGTGGTTATTTTCATAATGATTTGCTTTAGAGTTGAGACTTTCACATTGTTTAGCAAATTTCAATTATTTTTGTGAAGAAAAGGTGAAAGATATAAACAGACACTATTTCTTTAATGTTGTTCTTAATGCCAATCTGTTTCATGTCCTCCTTCCCCTCTTTTCAGCCACCTTAGGAGACATACGCTGGCCGTAAAAAGCTCTGCAGTCCATATTGAATAATAGGATATCTGGGTTTGCTGCACACTCTTAACTACTTAATGATTTTAATGTGCTAAAAATGAAGTTCTAAAACTTCTTTTAAATTGCTTGCATATTGTTTGTGGAGTATACCTTCAACATCTCTGTGGGTACAGAGGATGGCTGAGTTATCATTCCTTCATTTGTAAGCACCAGAATCCGAATGTGAAGTTGCTGATAAAAGCATTTCTTGTAGCTTTACTGTGGATAATTATATTAAATTATTTGCTTGTATCTTAGATAAATTTATGCTTCACAGTGCAATTGGAGCTATACGTTAAAGAGTCCAGTGCTACAATTTGCGGTTCTGAAGCAGGGAAAAATATGTAGGTATTGTCATGTGATGTTTTGCATCTTAGTTCATACAGAAACATTTACAAATGTTGACATATTTAGAAGACATGCTTGCTTGATTCACAGTTGTGAGTGGGATTGTAGGATATACGATCCATTGATGTAACTAACCAAGTCTAAAGGCAAGAAGAGACGAATGTGACATTGAAAGAATTTCAGAATTGGAAAAGGTCAATAGAGCAAGGAGAAGAGAGAGAGGGATAGCAGAACATAAAGGAGAAAAAAATGGGGAGGTTATAGAAGTCTACAATATTGATAGATACTGAGAATGGAAATCAAGAAAGATAGATGCCACAAGTAGATCCTGCTGTCACAGAATGCCTTGAACTGCACCACGTGCCTATAAATCAAATACATTTTCTTTATATCTCAGAGAAGTTATAATTCCCTTTAAAAGGCTAGATACTTACAACATTCCTCAAGTTAACATACCCTATCTGCTTTGCCTTCTCTAACTTAATTCTTCATCTCAGATGAATAAAAAAAAATTGTTTATTTTTAAATAATCTTCCTGTTCTTCTTTTTATCTTGGGTGGTCATCCAAAACTTCTCAAGGTTCTCCATTTTTCTTTCATTAGGAGATAAACTGAAAACAGACATTTGCTTCTTTGACTCTTTCCTGTTTATTAACAGAAAAGGTACAAAGTCATATTTTGATGAAAACAAGAGGAGTCAAAAATTATCAAAGGATATTTTCTTTGTTCACAGATAGTAGCTCCTTATAGGAAACCCTCAGCCCACAGCCTTCTCTTTACCTTTTCCCAGGGATAAAATTTCTAAAATGGACTTTGCTTTTTGGTGTTTCCTTATCTCCTTTTGCAGGTTCTCCATGATCTTGCCTTTTCCCCTGCCGATACCACACTGTAACAAAACAGTTCTAGCAGAATCCCTTTGCTTACCTTTATTTTTGGTAGTGACAGCTGCCTATGTTTGGCTTCAGACCACTCTTGCTTTGGGTCTATTTCCATTAAGCAGTTTTGGTATTTTTAAGGATTTTCTTGAGTTAAGTGTGAAGCTATGCCTTAGAGTAACTGTCGACCAGATAGTTTATAATAACTTATATTACCATATTTTTGCTATGAAATGGTTTTCAGAATGGCTTATTCTCACTTATATATTCTCATGGAGTCAGTCCCACTAAGTGTACTTCATGGAGAGAAGCTGCACTTCTCTGTATATTCAGTGCCTGGTTTTTTTATATTTTATATATATATATAAAACGCCTTACTTTTCCATTTCTTAACAGAAATGTTCTCTATTAGAAATTGTTTCCTTAACACACAGAATCAATAAGAACTCACACAGTTTTGCTTCACTTAAATTGGAATTTTCAAGCCTGTTGTACTTTGTAGAGTAGCGCTCTGTTGCCAGTTCACGCGTGTTTAATCTTTAATGGTGACAACAGGATCTGCATAATGCACAGCTTTTGACAGTTTTCCATTTATTGTTTCCAAATATTAAGGGACATCATCATCATTCTTTTAGAGAAAAATTGAATAGAAGTCTTTTATGCTGTCATTAATGATCAGCTTGAACAGGACAGCATTACACTGCCAGCTCTTCAGGTGGTGGTATGGCATCACTAATCCCGCTTCATCTTCCCCCACAAATGGAAGGAAGTTATTTTTGGGTTTCGGTTGTAAGAGTACGTGTACTTGTGGCCTTTTATCTCATCTGACATGCTTTCTTCTTGGAGAAAGCAAGGTATTTGAAGAGAGGCTTGTCGATTTCAAGCACGTTGTTTTAGACAGAACACGATTGTCATGCACCAGGCCCCAAAAAAGAGCTGATGACAGAGAAGGACAGTTATTATGAGCTCACCTACTAGCGGTTGCAGTGAGTTTGTTGCACTTATACTCATGGCTGGTCATCTCATGTAAGAAAGAGTTGTTCTAATAAAATAGTACCATCTAGTTTTATACACACTGATCTTTTTCAAGAGGTGTTGGAGAATGGAGTAATTTCGTAACAAAGGAGATGTTTTGACAGCTTCTTTTGCTTTGAAATGATCAGATCCTCAATATCGAGTGAGATATTATCATCATTGATAAATTATTGAGCACAAATTTTTCTTCAGGTAAGAATTTCACCTTCCAGTATGATGGATGTCTCCCATCTTACACTTGGTGCACCTAGTTCCTTTAAGAGCCACCTGTTCAGAAGCTGTGTTTTGCCACTTTTTTTTGCAGCTGCTTGAAATATTCAGTTTCCTTCTCCTTTTAAGTGCTTCTTTTGACTGAATTGGTAGTATTGGAGAAAATACAGGTTGAATATAACTTTCTTTTCCCCTAAACTTAACCAGACTTAATTGTGGATTTACAGAATTATATATATACATGTATACATTTCCTTGTATATGTGCATATATTTTTTTTTCTTTTTCATTTTTAAGCTAATGGACAATTCAGTGTATTGATGAGCTTTATGTTGTCAGCTGAAGATTCATTCTTGCATTTTAGTGATATTTTATTTTAATTTCTTTTAACTGACTAAAGGCAGCAAACCATGATCTTCGCTGTTTCCCTTTCCAGAAAGCCACTGATTGATATAAGGGGTTTTTTTTTCATACATACATAAATACACATACATACGTATATGCAAATTACTCTCCAAATCCATGTCCAAATTAATTGTTTATTTTACATATTTTTAATTGACAAATTTATATTCTGTGAAACAGTACCAAGTTCACACGCACACAAAAATTGGAATATATGTCTGCATGCTGTGATTAAGGCGAGAATAGGATTTTTCTGTTCGCACCTACAGCTGTTTCTTTTATACCTATGTTGTCCTACCTTTAAGAAGACACTTGCTTTCAATTTATGCAGTATAAGTACTATGCCTCATGCATGAAGTATATTGGCACGTGTTGAATAGACTCTGTTTTTTTTAATTTGAGCAAAGTGTATAACACATCATACATGTTTGCTAAGTTGTAAGAATTTTAGATCAATTCAGGAAAAATCTGGACTCTGGAGAGGTATCAAATTTTTTTGGAACTGGGACAAAAGTGAAGTGTGCACAATAATTATTTAGTTCATCTCTGGGCTACTTTTTAGGTGTTGTGAAGGAAAAAAGCAAGAGGAAATAATAGTTGCAGTCAGAGATCAGTGCAAAGAAGGCCAGGTAAATCAAAATTATTCAACACTGTAACTAACTTGCTCTTCTTGCTTTGTCTTGTCCTCCCCCGCCCCAGTTTTTGTTCGCCCTAACACTAACCTTTTCATACCTTCTTCATTTATTCCTAGTGTTGTTAATCCAAGGTAACCAAATGCAGTTTAGCATGTATAAATACCAGGCATAAATGCTTAAGCTGGAAGTCTGATGGAAGTTTACAGTCTTGTACACCTTCTTTCTTGTCTCCAAAATTCTGAAAGGCAGATAAAACATCAGAAATCTCTTGGTGAGGTTTGCATAGGGTCCGTAAGAATTGCTGTAACAATTGCAAAGATGATGTGATATCAACCTAACTTGCAGGCAAAATCAGGAGACTGTTTGGACAGGAACCTACCAGTGTCAATAATATGCCTCATTCTGTTTACATGAAACAAATTTGGAATTTACACAGAAAACTAATGGAGCCTCTGGTGTCTTGCAGATTTCCTTGGCTTTATCTCCTATGTATAATTAATGTAACCAAGTAAATGAATGAGCACTTTTCTGTAGGAGTCAATAGGCAAGTATGTTTGGAAAATGAATGAACTGCTAAGATTAATTGCAAGGCTACCCGCCTGAATATCCTGTTGAGAGACTCAGAAGGAAATGCCAACCCTTCGTAATCTAAATAACATTAGATATCAGATTGGACTGAAGATAATGCTTTATTGTGACTGTACTAGTCTTAACAATTGAAAGCTATTAATTACTGTAAGAGAACAATTCATATGAATATTGATCTTAATCTACTCAGCTAGCTTGTTAATATTCTGTGTAATGATGGCCAATTCTAATAACAATTAGAAAAATGCATTTTTCTAACATGTACAGTGATTGAGTAGTCAGCAGAAAGATTTAAATGAAAGTTTTGTGTGAAATACTTTTTGGAGAAAAAAACCGCCCCAAAATCTGTCAGATAGAAACATGATATAGTTAAGGACTTTTGGGTTTGCATTATTCTAGTCGTTTTAGAGATCATATATCTTTTGAGTCTAGATTTTTATTTCTGTTTATTTTAGCAAAGTGCTGCTTATCAATATTTTTCCAGTATTTTAAAATGGATTTCCTGAAGGGAAGAAATAGTATGTGGTGTTTGGGGGGGGGGGAGGGGGCTTGTTTTTTTTTTCTAGCTGAGCTTTAGGAATATTTTGAATCTATTTGTTAATTCTGTCTGCAGACCTCTGTTGTTATTTTGACTGCCACTAATGTAACATCTAACAATAGTGATCTAAAATGTGAAGCCAATCTTATTAATGGTAGATAACAATAAGGAAGTGCGAGAAGGAAAATCCGGAGTACTCAAAGGAAAGAACTTGTCAGCATGTACTGTGTTCAAGTTAAGACAGAGGTTTTTTTCTGTACCATTTTAGCATGAAATCAATGGGGAATGCATAATTTTTTAGATGTGTCTGAGATTGCACAGCAAATGGTCACCAATAAGATTCTCAGCTGCCACACAATCTGGCATAGCTCCTTTCTGCTCCACAGCTCCCAGTTGCATTCAGCCCATTGTTGATGTGATACCACTTTTTGGCTCCTTGCCCATCTGTTTTAGTAATTACTGTCATATAAGCTGATATTTCTAAACTAGAAACCATGTTGTTGTGAGATAAGCCCATTGGAGTTACCTTTTGTGATGTGTTAAAGCAGTTTATTGACTTGTTACTTTAAAATATAAATGTTCCATCAACATTTCCTGCAATATATAGAGAAGTATACTGTGATTTTAATGAACACAAGACAAGGGATTATAATGAAATATAATCAATTTTTGAAGATGCTTGCTTTTTGTCATTGTAACGGTACTTTCAGAGTTTTAGTTCTTCTTTTTTTTTAAGATCATAAAAGAAAACAGTGTCCTTGAATAAAGTATTTGTATTAATAAATTTTGGCAGATATAATTTTTGAAGTGTAAAATATACAAAGAAGTGGTTTGCCCTATCCAAATTATCCATTAGCACAACAGAGCTATGCCTAATTACATCATTACATATGTCAGCTAAAGTACAAGGATTTCAGGAGGATGAAGAGCAGCTTTATTCTTACAGAAACTGGATAGAATCAAAGGTGAGTTAAAAGAAATGTGGCATCCAGGATCAGATAACATCCTATCACCGACTTAACCCATTAACAAACCCAGAGGCAATGGCAAAGAAGCCAACACAAATGTCAGTGGAGTGTGCCAAAGAGCCAGATGCCATCACTGGAAAATAACTTCCACAGCTTGGCATCTGTGCCTTCTGCCTGTCATCCAAAGAGGAAGAAAAGCTGAGCAAGTGTGATTATTTTGGGGTGTGTATGGAGCATGTTTCCCTCTCTTTCCTTATTCTCTCGTCATAGTAGTGTTCTTGGCTAACTTGCATGAGGCATATTAATAACAAGTTTAGAAAGGACAGAGGCATTTTTGTACACATATATGTATGTACAAAAATGTGTATCAGTTTGCATTTGGGCAAGATAGAACAGAAAAAGGGGGAGACCAGGGAAGGAGGCAGAAGAATACAGAGCAAAGTAAAGCCAGAGCAACACATAATAGGATTATAAAAATAAATGTTTACCTTTCATACTTCTTACAGTGTTTGTTTATTTTAGTATTGTCAATAGTGAAACTTCAATAATTTCTTTAACTTTTCCTAAGTCAGATTTCCTCTGTAAATTAAACAAACTCTTGATGTGTTCTCTTTGCAATGACATTCCTCATAGCAGGTTCAAAGAAGTAATGTTTGGCAAATTTAACTTTTACAATTTAAACTGAATTCTTTTATGTGATTATTCATATCATTCTGTTATACCAGGATAATGTGTCTATATATGCATCCAAATATTGTTTGATTGCTTCTTTTTAAATTGTAGGAATAATTTCTGTCCATGTCATCAGTAGTCAGACTTTTTCTTAGTAGGCCTAACCATTCTAAACTATTAGAAGAAGTGTCCGCAATAATTTGAGTGGCCTCCGGTGACAGTGGGGCCACTGGAAACTGTACACTGTAACTACTAACTGGTAATCTTTTATGGTTAGCTAGTAGCTAGCTCTATATGTATAAAAGGTGTGTTATCGTATTCAAATGGCTACGTGTGTATGGATTGAGTGGGGGGATAAACACTGCGACTTTGGATAGTTTTAACCTCTTTTCAAGTCTGTATGTTCTGTGGAAACATTTGTGGGAAACAGAGATCCTGTGAACAGTCAACCCCCTTTTTTAAAAAGTGAAAATACAACAGTAGTACATATGAAATAAAAGTGCTAATTAATTCAGGGAAAACTCTTTAAAGATATATTGATCAGAAAGAGAGACACAATTTGTAGTGAACTGTAGACTTAAAATACTACTTTCCAAAGCTAAAAAAGCTCACAGAAGATTGTTTTTATGTTTCAGCTGCCAAACATGGTTGCAAAGACCCAATTTAAGGCAGACAATAAAAGTTTTTGATGAACACTCGTTCAATATGCTACCCCATTGACAGAGCAAGCGTACTTTTTTGTATGATAGTGCTGGATTCTGAAATGAAACACAGTAGGTAGGAGGAAGTTGAAAAGGCTTCAGAAGCTATCATCTGTCTCAGAACTAAAGGATCTTTTCCCCACTTTTATGTTTCAGTATCCTATGTCTTTCAAGCATTCAGTACATACTAAAGCTCTTAAAAAGATATCAGTGTCATAGCATGAGGAATTATGAGTAAGCAAAGTTGTGGTTAGAGTTGGTCTGGACAAAAGAGGATTATGGCTCTCTGAGTTCTTATTTAAAATCTTCAGGTCCATTTTCTTAGGTTCAGTAATCATTACTGAGGAAAAACCTAACAAGATGTAATCACCAATATTATTTACATTTTAACAGCAGTGCAGTTTTAAAACTTTTAAAAAATTATGAAGATTTTGACAGGATGATAGAATTGGCACTGTGCAATTTAAGGTTTTTCTATCATAAGAGATCCATATGCATAGATCTGTGTAGTTCTTTTGGAGTTAAATATTCAGATCCCTTATGCTAGAATTAAGTCTTTATCATTTGGATTTGAAATTCCAAGTGTATCATCACTGAAATATTTTAGCTTGTGAGTATTACATTTGAGTTTATTCTTTCTTTCTTCATTGCTTGTTCTTCTCCCTATTATAAATGGTCTAAATTTTTTTCACTTAATCTTTTTACATTTCAGTGCTTCACAGACATCACTACCAAAACCTTGCCACATAAATTCAATGCACTTTTTTCCTTTTAATTTTCCTTGATGCTTTCATATATATTTTAATTAAGTTATAACAACATAGGCAGGTGTAGGTTCTGACTATCAGGAGGAGTAGCTGTAACTGAATTCTTAAAGATTTAAAAGCAGTATACCACAGAGTCTTGAATAATTTGATATGTGTTTGGTAATTTATAAAAGGTAAGTGGCTGGTTATTCCAACACTCAGTAGAAGATTCAGAGTTTTAATATTACAGAATCACAGAACGATCAGAGGTTGGAAGGGACTGCTGGAGATTGTTGAATCCACCCCCTCTACACAAAGCAGGATCAGCTATGTTGGGGAGCAGATACATAGGGACCAGGTTTTGGGTATCGCCAAAAACAGAGACTCCACAACCTGTGTGGAAATCCTGTTCCAATGTTTGATAGATCCTCCTCCCAGTAAAAAAAGGTTTTCTTATCTTTAAACAGGATGTCTTGGTTGTCAGTCTGTGCTCATTGCCACTTCTAATTTGCCTGGACAGCACTGAGAAGCATCTGGCTCTGTCTTCTTTAGTTTTCCCCCATCAGGTATTTACACACATTGGTAAGATCCCTCCAAGCCTTCTCTTTTCATGGCTAAACAGTCTCAGTTGTCCCAGCCTCTCCTTTTATGTCAGATTCTCCATTCCCTTAATCATCTTTCTGGCCCTTTGCTGGACTCACTCCAGCATGTCCATCTCTCTCGTACTGGGGAGCACCGAACTGGACACAATACTCCAGGTGTGGCCTCACCAGTACCGAGTTAAAGGGGAAGGATCACCTCCCTTGTGATCTGCTCACCAGGCCCTTTGTAACACAACCCAGGATGCTGGAAACCTAGTTTCCTGCAAGGGCACGTTGCCGGCTTGTGTTCAACTTGCCCTCCTGGTCTTCCGTGTCCTTTTCTATAAAGCTGCTTTCCAGCTAGTTGTTCCCCAGCCTGTGCTGGTGCATGGGACTGTTCCTCCCCAGCTGCAGGACTTGGTGTTACTCCGTGTACTGTTTTCCTCATCTTCGTTACCAGACTTCATCACTTTGCTTGCATTTTTGGTAGTAGTAGTAGGTTTTGTATTGCTTTGAGTAACGGATAAAGTCTGATTTTCAGTTTTTTCTTCTTCCAGCCTCTTGAACTGTATTCTGTGAGTGATGAATCTTCCCGGTATTTTGCAGTTTGCAGTTCACAGAACAAATGATTCAAACATCTTATTACCATTTCATTAAAACCTTTTGTTTATGCTACATCACAAAAATGTTTTGAATTTTGAATTATCATAGGCATTGGTGTTTTATGGTATTCATGCTGAACTCCACCTATGCTGTTTAAATGTTTTTTCTTTCCTTTTGCTTTTCATTTCTCTCTTATCTGAGAGATTTAATATCCTAAGATTTTCTTGTTACTGGCTTTGGAAATCAACACATAACTCATATGGCTCAATTGTCACTGATGTAGTCACATTACAGTTATAGCTATTAAAGGTGAGCTTTTAGAAAAATTATTGAGAACTCAGGGCCTTGAATTTCAGTGACAGCCTGTACCTTATTATTCTTTGAAAACCCCAATAAAAAAAGTTTTAGGTGGCTACATTTTAATTTTACATGTTAATGAGTTGGAGGAAGGATGAACCAAGCAGGGACAAAGCTTCTGAGTCATAAAAAAAAAAGTTTAAAAGTACTTCGAACTAGGGAAAATGTTAACAATCTTTTTTTGGAATTTGCAGTGTTCTGTTTCTGTGGCTGTAGGTTGGAAACAGATTGGATGTCAGACTGATTGTCAGCATTTGTGTTAGTGTCTTTTCATGTGGGTAGTTTCTCAAGTAAAGAATTTTGCATTTATTGTAAAAGCTAGTAAGGTAACTTTCCTCTAGCTAGCTAGGTATTAAAATACGTAAGATGTAATTAATGTATGACAAGGCTTTGAAAACTTACTTTCTGTTTCAAAGAAAAGGGACTCATGAAATATAACTCGCTATGGGAATATTAACATTTGGACCAACAAACTGAAAATACAATATTTGGTGTGTGCTGAAAGGATTTGACATGATAAATTTTAAGTAACTTCAGACTTTCTCTTTTTTTTTTTTTCTGTTGCTTCTATCACAATAAATAGTAATTTCTGTGTGCTTGAACAAACATCTACTGAATCAATATATGTGCATTTTTACACCTATATCTATAGCAGATGGTGGTATATTCTCTTAGTTGGTTATATACTTTCTTATTGATCCACCCTATCATTACACTTTGGAATATTACTCAAAAATCTGAGTTCTGGCTTACTAGAACATTTTGAGCACATAATTTACCACTTCACAAAAAGCAGAATTGAAATTGCTCTTGTATGTCAGATGATTAAGACCTCTGAGCAGTTCTTTGAATTCTGGTATGAGGAAAACAGTCCAGTGTTTTCAGTATTATAATCTATGTGCTACAGGTCCCTAGGGATGCATTATACCCTCCGTACCTACTGCCCCATTCTTAGTCATCTGAAACCATTTTCCCATGAGCAGAAAAACTTGTTAAATGCCTAAACACCATATGAAGTCATACCAAGAGGTGTGTGACAGCTACCAGCAACCACCATTCCCTTCTGCCTTAGTGCCAGAAACTTCTTGACACCACACAGAAAAAGTGATGGGTTACAGGTGTTCTGTACTAACCATATAGAGTTGTTCTGATTTGTTCTGTGTGTTGAATCAGTCCTGTTACTTGGTTACACAAATCTTACAATATAATTTATATTTGTTTACCTACAAATATGCTTTTAAATCAGTGTGGCTTTGCAGGTATATATTTATTTGGTGACAGATCTTTTTTTTGTATGTTTGTATTGCTTAATATATTTAAGTAGAACAACAAAATCAAGTCATAGTTAACTGCGTAGGTTTATACTACATTAACAAATGTGGCTATAAAATAAAAGTTGGTTTTGTTAAGTTGGTACACAGATCAGCATGATAGGAAGAAGAGGAGCTGGAGCTGTCTATTCTGTGACATTTTGAATGCTTGGTATGTTAAGCTGCTCCACAGCAAATTAAAAAAGGTTACTGTGAAAAAGATTTGACGGCTATACTCAGAACAGCTGGCAGAACAAGAGAGCAAAAATTAGGGACAAGTGGAAGATTTTGATCTAAAGAAATAGGAAAAATATTTGTGACTTGGTAGATGCAGTAATGGCTAACAGCAGTATTTTTGCATTAATGCTGAAAAAACCCAAAAAACATAAGAAACCCAGAAGGAAAGGAATTGTCCTGATTAAGGCAAGAGGTAAGCATGGTATAGCCAGTGTTTCAACAGTTAGATGAAAGAACAAATTTTAGTGATGAAAGAAAAAAAGTCATTATTTTATTTTTTTTTTTTTTTTACTTTTGGGGACTACTTAAAATAGTGTATTTTATACAGTTTGCCTGGGAAACAAGGAAACACATTCTTGTACATGCTTATTTGTATGGTGAGGGTTTATATGTACTTATAAAGGAAGAGTACTGAGAAAATCTTTTGACAGACAGGGTATGTCTTACTGTGTGAAATAACTTTGGGTTTACTATTGGCTGTTCTATAGGCTGATTGTGTTCTATAGTGTGGTTAATTCAGATAAGCATTAAAGGTGTGTAAAGATATTTTTGTCTAAAGAGTATGAAACTGAGCTTTTCTACTACATTTCTTTGGCTTCTGTTTTTGTTTAGTTTGATGATCCTGTGAGGATAAGTTTTCTTAGGTACATCCAGTTCTGTGTGAATTCAGATTGCTCATCAGTTAATATATAATGAAACAAATGCACCACAAAGTATAAAGCTAAAACAACAAAAATACAGTTGAAACTGAGAGAAATATAGAGATGGGGCAAAATATGAACTAATAAATCCTGCATGAAAGCATCTAAATATTTAATTTTACTTGTGTAAAGCTTTTGTTTTGCCATGAAAGACCCAAAATATATAGCACTTTTGTATGTCTAGAATATAAATAATTTGATGACAGCATCATTCTAAAGTTCATGCATGTTTTTAAAATGATTTAGTGTTCTCCTATAGTTCTCATTTTTATCCAGATACCTTATTCAGTCACACTAAAAGCACATTACCAAACGTTTTATTTATCATTGTATAAGGCTTAATTCACTTGCAAATTAGAACTGCACTATTTTCAGTTGAGCTGAATTTAACTCCTGTATGGAAAAAGATAAAGATTGAGGTGGTTTTGTGTTTCGTCTAAGACTTCTGAGGATGCTTTTTCTTGAAATAGACTAGACAAAACAGAGTAGTAGGCTTCTGGCACAAATCTGCACACTACCTGCAATTAATGATTAATTTTTCCTTTATCAATTGGATTACTGATATTAGCATAGCCACTGCTCTGATCTATTGATATCAAGGGAATTTGCTTCTAATTTTTTTTTGTTCAAACAAAATCTGAAAATAACCCCTGAATTTGTAACAAATTTGTAGTTTCTATGTAGAACAGTCAGTTATCTTGCTTCAGAAAACCTTTTTCTCATTACTGATTGTGCATTGGATAGAGGAATTGAAGGAATCAAGGTGGGTTTTCCTTCAAAATTTACTTTTGTTGACATGAGGAATTCTTTAAAAGATTTAGGAGGTGGGACACTTAGATGATGTGACAGAGAGAGAGTGTGTGGCTACTGGGTTGTGAAGAATGCTCCAAGTTTCTAATCAGTTTCTGTCTTTGAATGTTTTCTTAATTATCCCCAGTAAACCTGGTCAAGGTCCTGCTTGCATAATTAAAATATTTTCTTCATAACTATTTGTTCAAAATAGGTTGTATTTGTTTCGTAATTTCAGAGCCTATGACTAATTATTGTTTTAGTTTTTGAAATTGCAAGGGGCCAGGATTTCAGTGGAAGAATAAATTATCTTTGTATTTTCTAGTGTGTTAAAACCTTGCAGTGCTTTAAGATGAAAGCAAGGGGTAAGATTACATATTTAATTTAAGCATGTCACATTTTTGAGATAATTTGTAACTGGAGATAACTGCTATTTTTTACTTATGATTTCCTTGCAGAATGGCCAAAAGCTGTAATTGACAAACAAATTATTTCTCTCTAGTGAATCTGAATGCAAGTATCAATAACATAGCTGTTCCACCAGCAGAAGATTCTATTATATTATTGCCACTGAATGAACTTTTAGTACTACAAACACTTGAGCTACAGCCCGGTGACTATTGGTTTGTTGCTTTCAGTTGGGCTAAAGCGGTCTTGCCTGTTACTTTATATGCCTCCAGGTACCTGCCTGAAAAGGAAATGAACAAGTGATATTTTTGTAATTCCTCTGTAATGAGTTGCTTAAAAACAAATTTTAGGCAAGTTATAAGTGATGGATTTTGCACTCTCGCTAGCTCCTTGTGTCCCTCCAGATTCACAGTAAATTAGGTAGCTTAACAAATGTGATTTCTATGTGTGATTATTTTGAGTTGGTATCTCATCTCTTTGTTCTCATTCATGTAACCATTACCAAGAGTTAGAAGGCCTAGCTTTTAGTAACATGATGCATGAATCTATTACACAGCTTACTTTTGGAAAGAAGCTATCATTTCATTTTTCAAAATTCACCTTCACAATGAAGACAGCATAACTTGCTTCACCTAGACAAGCTATCATTTATAGTATTTTAGAGATACACCAGGTTTTTCTAGCGTCTTTTGCAACCTCTTATGTATGAATATCAAATAAAATCTTAGTCCATGTAACTTGCTGATGTGTTGTTTAACCGAATGTCATTTTATACCCTCTGCAAGGTTTTTTAAGATTTTAACACTTCCCCAATAAGAATCTATTAATGAAAGATGACCATTTGGGATTTGGTGTACAAAATCAACTCAAGTTGTGAGCACTGATGTGTTGTTCAGTTGAATATTTTATTATTTTTTTCTTCAGTCTTTTTGTATGTCAAGGGGAAAAAATTGCTGTAGCATGTTACAAAATACTGTGCCACATGCACATAAAAATATATCATAGTTGGCATATCTGTAATTTAGTTGTAAGTATGAAATTCCTAGTAGGAATCTATATATCATATTAGCAAAACCGTATCCATCCTATACTATATTATTTTGCTAACATGATAGCTAGATTTGAAATGGAATCCAAAGGTCATAGTTGGCATCATATTGAGAATTACTTAATCACCTTTTCCTTCCTGTCACTGACCTCATCTCTCTCCAGCCCTAACTACAACTGTCTACATTGCAGCAGGTGTGAAAACCCTCTAATATGTTTGTGCAATTTTTAAACCTACAGTGAAGAAAGTAGTTTTCAGACTGCATATCAGCTTTTTTTTAGGAGGATGGCACTAAAATAATCAAGTATTTGATTATTTGGGATCAGTAAATTACTTATATTAAATGTATTTGTCATTTTTATTTTTCAGATTGTATCTCACAATTATTGAAATTATATTGGCAAATACTAAATTTACAATAACAACAGATAAAGATAACAATAAATTACAGTGTTCATCGCCCACAAAAGCCCATTATTCCCTGCATTGCTCTTCCTTACTGCCAGTAGCAAACTGGTGTTTGTAAACTTACTTTGAGTAAGTTACATAGCCACGTTCTATTTAACAATAAAGCAACATAAAAATTATGTGTAAGGTTCAGGACTATTGAGCATTTGAATCTTGTGCTGAAAACCAGAAATTCCTAAATTTAAACTGAACTACTGTTTTTCTCCAGTCTTCTGATTTGGACTTCTTACTGGAATAAAAGTTAAAATTACATGGGACATAAGTAAAGTTGGGTTTAGTTTGACAAAGGCTATGCATAAATGAAAATTAGCTTATGATAGTTATAGCACACAAAGTAAGTAAGAATTGTCACAGTATATTTAGAATATCTGTGAGTGCTGAAGGGAAAATAAGCTTCTCGTGATTGATTTTTTGTTTCAAAACAAAAGAACATAAACATTTTCTGATTAAAAGTTATGTATGTGATATGAGACACAACCAGAATTGTGCTTTTGAACGTATTTGAGGTCTTGTGTGCTTTTTTTAAGGAGCAAACATCCTTTGAAGATTCTAAGTTATGGAATTTTATGAATTAAATAAAATATTTAAAATTTTATTTAGTAAAAAGCACAGTCTCCTGAGTTTTGTGAGATTAAGTGTTAATGAATTTATTTTTACTTTGTATTTGTTAAATTTTACAAATGTGATATAATAGAATGCATTTGTTATGTTAATCTAAATATATAAATATTAGAAATAAAATTTATTATGTCATCCTTCATGACAACATCTGTTACTTTTTGCCTAAATTAAGCTTTCATTTAGGGAAATAAGTTTCTGTTTGGTACTGTTATTCCCTTCTTCCTCTGCAGGCCAGTCCCCCCTCCCACCCAGTTTTTTTCCACTGTAGCATGACTGTAATATAGAGATAGGAAAGCACAAACGTGGGACTATCACTCACCTTTTATAATTATTACCAGTTTTATAATTATTACCACTCCAGACTAACCCTTGAGGTGTGTAACAGATTTTAAAAGTAGGTAAAACTTTTTGGGAGAGAGGATACCTGAGAAAGGAAAGAAAGCCACTCTTTTACTCCAGATACACTTCCAGCCAACAGAGGCTCATAATCTGAAGTTTTCTTATCATTGTTGCTAGCAGACTAAGAAAATAGAAGAGAGTCACAGAGTATATTGACAATATTGCATGATGTTTAGGTAATGTGGAATAATAATATATATGTGTGTATGTATCTCCCAGGATCAATTTGATGGATTTCTAAATACTGTTAAGAGTGCCAGGGCTGTGTAATTTCTGGGAATAATAATACAGAGGAAAATAATTTCAGATCATCTTTTGGTTCAGTGTCATGTTTTAGAAATCACTAAGAGTCTTTTTTGGTGCCATGCAATAAGGGGATATATCATGCTTTTCCCAGTCTATATCTGTCATGGTACCAAATGTATGTTGGGAAAAAAAATACTGAGATAATAAAAAAAAAACAAAAAAAAAAAAAAAAAAAACAAGCTATAAAAGGAATGTAACAACTGATACTATAGAAACTGGGTATCAAGTTTCTCCTATGTGATCCTTTTGGCTGATTTCCATGTGAACAGAAATCTTGCATCATAAAGATTAAAGTTCAAGGCTTCTTACTTGGCAGGAAGGACTGTCAACAAGAAAGGCATTCATTATTAATAATGAAAAAAAGTCATATCATTTTTCATCTTACCCAGGGAGGAAAAGGACAAAGAGACATCAACACATTAAACTGTGTAGCGAACCCATTCTGTCCTCCCTAAGCCATAGTAATGAATGTGATATATGCAGGCAGAGACAACGTACACTGCCAAAACATGTATATTTGTCATGCAAAACAGCTTTCCTTTTTGGTTATCCTAGTAAAAGGCAATATTTGTTTAAATAGGAAAATGAATGTATTTTTCCAGCTGTGAATTCTGTGTCAGGGCACCCATTTTCAATGAATTTTGTCTCAGTTCCTGGGTGTTTTCTTCATAATTACATAGATAATGTGTCATTTTTGCATTTGAGGTTAGCTAGATAATCTGAACTCAGAGTTCCTATACAGATTAGTTATTTCAGTCCAGGTTAAGTATCTTGGTTTGTAGTTAATAAAAACAATTTGAATACCTCACCTTTGTTCTGAACTACAATAAGACTATATAAAAACATAGATAGATTATTTTTCTTGTAATAGAGGAAAATATTCTGATTAATATGTATACTAAAGCATCAGGGTGCTTTGTCTTTTTCCTTTTTTTTTAATAACTTAGCAGCTTTTGTTTAATTATGTGTAAATTATCTAAGAAGGTTCCCACGTATGTGGAGAATATTTAGGGGGAAAGATTACTGCGCTTCCCAGAAAAATTTCTAGGAAATACAATTAAAAGCAAATTGTATATTGCAGACTCCAAAATAGACATTCCAAATCTTTTGAAATGAAATAAATAAAAATACCTACAGTTCTGGAAGGGAACTAAATGTTAACATGTTCAAGAAAAAATAATTGATACTTACAGTACATTACCTCTGTTGCTTCTATACAGAATTTCTTAAGGGACACAATCATCAATGTTTTCTAAAAAAAAGTGAACTTTTCTCAAGTGAAAAGCAAAATATTCTAGTGAAATTAAAACTGAAGTACAAGAATAAAATGTTCAACTAATAGTAAAAAAACCCCACCAAACCAAACACCAACCATTAATACTCGTTAATCAATATTCAGCTTTATAAATTCTGTAGCTAAGGATACATAGGTCGGGACACGTTCACTTCATACTCCGGTCTTCATTTTGCACAGTGTTCTAAAGAACTTTTGTTAAATGCGTGCTATTTGACTGTACAGGCAAAGAAAACATACACAGAATGACATTAAGTGGGAGTGTGTATCTTTACATGCAAAATTCGTTTGATGTAACTGTAACGATGAATGAGAAGCTGTTTGGAGTGTAGGTGAAGGACACGTCCCCAGTGGTGACACAGAAGGAATAACAAGAATTATCAAGGACTGAGTATAGATTGAGGACTGCTCCTTCACTCTTTGTGAAGCTGTCTGGTGCATTTTTTTTAAAGCCAGAGGCCTGCCAATTCTTAACCTATTTCATTTTGGTGCATGCCTATGACTAAGGGTCTGTAAGCCTAATATCATATCTTTACCTCTGAGGAATGACCTTTGGTTATCCAGTCGCGATGATTTATTGCGTGTTGGGACAAAACCCTCTTGCTACAAAGAAAGCCGATGTCTTTTCTAGCGTTATTTTCCTCTGATTACATGTTATGAATGAGTAGTAGAACCTTATGTGCTGATGGTTCCTCTGACTCTCAAAACCAACTGAGTCTCATGAAATCCACTGCATATTTTGATGCAAGTGAGGTATGACTAACATTGGCAAGGGGGCAAGCAAGAGGCATCAGCCTTTAAGGCCCATAGCTGGACAGAGCTGAGCTGGGGGTAGTCCAGCTGTCTCTTTTTCCCATCAATCAAATAGTGAGGGATTTGCAAGACTTTATTAGATTGTGTCCAGAAATGTGAAATTCATCCCGAAGATTAACTTGATAAATTTAAACTTTTTGGAATGAAATATTTGCATTCATGCAATTGCCCTATAGATTCTTCTTAAGAAGCATGAAACAGTTGTTCCATTATGTGAGAAAACAGCTAAAGAAATGCAATATTTGTGTTGTAGGTTTTTAATTAAACAAGGAAAAAAATAAATTCTTAATAGACTCTAGCAGTCTTTGATAGGTGGCCAGAGAAGGATGGGACTTTTTTCATGAACATGACTTTGGGCCTTTAAAATCAGTCTGAATGCCTGCTCAAATTTGAGTAACACCTATTAAATAACTCTTAGACGTTAATGGTTAAAATCTCAGGATTTTGCCCCTTCTGAACATCTTACCCATCCTGGTACAGGTCAGGTGGTGTGTGCAAGTCCTGTAAGAAGAGCTGACTGTTCTGCCCCTGGTTCACAGTTTCAAGGCATCTGACAGAACTGTACATGGGCTGTCCCCAATGAATCTGACTATCTAAGTAAGTCCTCTGGCCTGCAAGCTTGTTTGTGTAAGGGATTTTGGACCAGACTGGAGCAGGGCACCGGAGCACAGCAGAGCCTGTTTTCTCTTTGGTTCCCTCCTGCTGACATTGAAGCTTTGTAGAGAACAGAAGCATCTGATTTTATTGGAGCAGGGATGAATGCTAGACTAGAGAACAAAAAAGAATGAATGAAGACAAGGAACCAAAGGTTTCTTATTTTGTGATTCAGTCGTTCCAGGACTGTTGTGGTTTAACCTCAGCCGGCAAACTCAGCCCCACGCAGCTGCTCACTCACTGTCCCCCCGGGTGGGATGGGGAGAGAATCAGAAAAGTGACAAAACTCGTGGGCTGAGATAGACAGTTTAATAGGTAAAGCAAAAGCCACGCATGCAAGCAAAGCAGAACAAGGAATTCATTCCCCACTTCCCACGGGCAGGCAGGTGTTCAGCCATCTCCAGGAAAGCCGGGCTCCATCACACCTAACAGGGGGACTTGGGAAGACAAACGCCATCACTCTCAACGTCCCCACAGCCTCCTCCTTCTTCCACGGCTTTGTATACTGAGCATGATGTCCTATGGTCTGGAATATCCCTGGGGTCAGTTGGGGTCAGCTGTCCCGGCTGTGTCCCCTCCCAACTTGTTGTGCCCCCCCAGCCTCCTCGCTGGTGGGGTGGGGGGAGAAGCAGAAAAGGCCTCGGCTCTGTGTGAGCCCTGCTCAGCAGGAACAGAAACATCCCTGTGTTATCCACGCTGTTTTCAGCGCAAATCCAAAACACAGCCCCCTACCAGCTACTGTGAAGAAAATTAACTCTATCCCAGCCAAAACCAGCACAACATTACACAGATAAACTTAGTTCTGGTGTTTCATAGGCTTTGAGTATTTAGTTCACAATCTTAGTAATGTATGTAATGTACTTTTGTCAGTATACTTTATATGGGAATGTGGTGTTATATAAAATCGTTTATGGATGGGTACGTATGAAAAAACTAAAAAGGGGGGGGGGGAGTTTCTCCAGTAATTAGGACTAACCCTGTGTGTACAACTCTGTTTTGTTGATCAAATTTTTGGGTTTACCTTGAATGGAATAAATGAGATTTAAAGCAATCTCAGAACTGAGCAAATACTTCTTTGTGTGTAATATTTTTCAATGATGCTAAATGCTAGGGAGAACCTATTAACTCAGCTCAGTTTTCACTGTAAAGTATTAGCATTTGCAGTTTGTTTATGATTTCAGGGGAGGGGTATTGGCGTTCTTTATAATAAAATCATATGCCATTACAGATGCCATAGGGTGGGTTTTGTTTTATTGTTTTATCTGTTAGTAATACATCTCATAAATCCCTAACTAGCAATGATTTTTCTTATGTGTTCTTTAAAAGCATTTCTACAGAGAACCTGATACTCATAAACAGGATTAAAATGGCTGATGAATTATGCAGCAAGGCTGTCTTGTTCCTTGACTAAGTCTATTTTATGGCAATTGAATTATTTTGGCAAGATTTAGGTAAATAAGATTGTTAAAGTTTGCATTTTTCAAATATATTTCTTTCCATATGATTTCAGTCTTGAAAATCATGTTGGCTTTTCAGCAATAGATTCTGAAATATTTAAGTAAGGATGATAAGTAAATGAAAGCACACCTTGACTCTATGTTGAGACAATTTTTTTGAGGGTTGGTGGTATGAATCAGGTGGAAATTATTATCCAGTCCTGGTATTGTCCCTTATTTTAGTAATATTTTATTGCAGAAACTAATAAAATGAGATTTTTTTTCATTTATTTTAACTTGAAAAGGATCACCAAATCCATGAGAAAAATCTTCCTGCTAACTTATCTGCAGCACTGCATGTGTTTTGGGCTCAGAGAGCCCAGGACAGCATTCACTGAGTGTTCAGACTTCTGGTTTCAGTGAGTTTGGTTCACAATAAATGGAGGAAGGAACAATACTACAGATATTTTACTGTTTGTTATTTGTACTCTAGCTGCTGATTGTAGTTAATCTTGCTTTTGTTTTTCTGCTGGTTTGTCTATCTGTGAGATCTTGAAGCTGCTGTGTCTGGAGATTACTAGCGAGTCCTTGCAACTAATTTTGTTCTTAACTATTTTGTATTCCAGTGGAGACAGTTCAAATATTTGATATTTTAACTTTTTATTGATATGTAAGATTCTTATACCCCAGCAATGTTTCTTTTCAGAATTAGGGAATGCAATTTTGGTACTGATAATACCAGCTTCTAGTAAAAATTCAAGATCCAACAGTAAAATTGCATCTATTTTACATATAATGTAGGTGATACAGTAAGATATGTGTTACACCTTAATAAGGGTTGAGATTGTCTCTGGAGCAGGGAGGTTATTATGTACACAGTGAGGTATGGTCTGTCTCTTTAGAGTTCACTTTCAGGGAACTAAGCACTTGTAATTAGATGTGAAACCCTTTGTGTGTAGGTCACTTGGCTTATGTTGACTGAGACCTGATGTTAGCACCTGATGATTTTTTAGTGGCCTGGATGAAATTCACGGCTGGTCTCAATTAGTCTCCTGCAGCAGAAGTGTCTTCATCACAATTGGCACCTGCGATGGCAGGCTCAGGAGGGAGGCCAAAGGTTTGAAGAAGCATGCAGAACAATCTAAGGAGTCATTCTGAGAGGCAGTCCTTACAGGTCAGAGCTGATGCAAATGCATGGAAGCATTAGAACTTGCACTATGCTATGTTTAGTTATAAGGAAGAACAGGTATGTTAGTATCTAATGTGAATAATTTGACAATTTTAATTTAGTTAATTTTAAATTTTAACTTTGTAATAATGCACAAGGTGTATACAGCATGGTGCTTTTTATTTGATGTATGTACTTTGGGGATATAGTAACATAAAGAGAAAGTGAGTTACTTGTAAAGTCTTGGCTTTGTATTGCTTTAAACAACCACTTCAAAAACATGTTAGTATCTATGCTTGTCAGTCGCCCATACCTTCAGTTAAATGCAGTATTTGCTAATTAATAGGGTTATCTGTTTGATGTATTCTTTTCCGCCTTGTTTGAACAGAAATTGAGCATGTGTTTTGGAGAAGACCACTAGTCTACTGTCTCCCGACTATTTATGGAAACATGTCTGTGCTCTCTCAGCACCACTGAGAGGAAGGCACAAGCTTACCCATGCTAGCTTTAACTTAGCTATCTGGCCTAATAAGGGTAATGGTTTTGTTCCTTTTGTGCTCTTGGGATGTAGATGTAGAGGCCTTTCACAGCAGAGAAGCTATGGGTGGTTGGGTGAAGCTAGAAAATGCTAGGTCGGAGATTTAAGATAAGATAAAACGCCTTCTCTGTGTATATGAGCAATAAGATACTATACTGGGAAGGCCTACAAGCCATAAGACAATGGTTTGTATACTTTTGTATTGGTTTTGAGAATGCATTTAGTGTCTTATGTCAAGGTACTTTATAAATATGTGTTCTCAGACCTCACTGATGTATTCTCTCTTTCAGAGCTTGATTTCAGTAGCTGAATTTCATGTATCATTCAGGTTACGAAAAAGAGTGTATTCAAATAAAAGCAGTCATTCATAAGACCCTTTTTAGAACTTTTTCCTGTGGTTTTTTTTGGTTTGTGGTATCATTCCACGTAGTTTTAATGAAAAAAATTATTATAAATCATGCTGTATTGATATTGTGTTGAGATATGACAAAGCAAGGTATACTTACCTGACAAAAGATAAAAACTACGAGAGGGTACATTCTTAAGCTTTTATATGGTCAAAATTAAGCCAAAAACTAACCTCTTTGGTTATTGTCTTTCAGATTTATGATTTAATGTGAGAGTCTTTGGAGGTACTGCGTAAAAACAAGTTAGAAACTGCAAAACCAATTCAAAACACTAAAAATAAGTTGAACATTAAAAGTAGTTTATTTTCATTTTTCTGTGGAAGTTTCTTTAATTCAAATATTAATAATATATTTTTTTAATTTTAGTGTTAAAAATTCAGTGTTGCTGAGTTTTATCTCGAAATTATTTTGAATTTCATGGCCAAATTACAAAACTTTGAAGAAATAGATACACCCACAGTGTCTTAACTGTAGAACTAGTTTCAACAGGGCTAATATAATTCAAGAAAAACAATGGGAAAGTGTTATTTATGTGTGTAAAAATATTTCAGAAAGAATTTTGCTGAAATGTTATTTTTTCTTCAAAGTACATGAATATGAATGGATTTGTAGGTAGGGCCATCTTTGTGAGTATCAAGTGAAAAAGAAAAAGTGAATTGGTCTCTCCGAGGTTTTGTTACTTGTAATTTGAAGCAAATAGTGTCTCATTTGAAAAAAAAAAAAAATAAAACAAAACAACCACAAACTAGACTTTTTAAGACTGGTATAAGCATAGTTAGAATGAACAAGCTTTAATGGATTTGTTTTATTTGTAAGGATATTTGTGTCTATCATGACTGGAAGATTCTTGGAAATGAGGAAGAAGTTGGACAATGTGCAAGTACTGCTTGTTGGTTGTGGTCATGCTTAACAGCAGATGTGGAATACCTGCTTCTCTTTAGTGTGTCCAGTCTCTTTCTGATACAAAACATTGAGCGTAACATTTTGTACGTTATATTGTGCACGTACAACGTGACTTCTATGTTTTGAGCCACGTTTCTTGGAAATGTTCATATTTGAAAGGACGTGAAGGAGGTGAAGGTCCTATCCAAAGTGAAAGGTTGTTTGATGCATGAGTAGAGAGAGCATAGGGGAGTCTGGTTATAGATGTGTAAGACAAAATATTGAGACGGGTATTAGAGAAAGTAAGGTATGTCAGGTAGTCCATGTGTAAATGTTCAACAGGGGTAATGTTGATGCCAGGCCTTGAATGATCTAAATCCCAAAGGATGAGAAACTTGAACTTATGCAGACAGTAAAATAAGTGGTGATAGTGCCAAAAAGCAGCAGAGGGGAAAAGAAGAGTGAATTAACTGTTACCAGTGTGAATTTCATTGAACATTAGAGAGGAAGGAATTACAAGCAGGAGACGTGAAGGATGGCCACCATAACAGGAGAGAGAGTTGATTAGTGTTGATGAAAGCAAACAACTTCGAGAGAATATTGTAGAAGAATTTGCAGACTCTAGTTATTAGCTGAAGAAAAGGAAGACTCAGATGTTGAATGTGATACCTTATCAATTGAAGAAGGAAAAGATGAAAAAAATACCAATTAGAGAGCGAAGAGAGGAGGGAGCTGATGCTGGACTCATGAACAGTCCTGATAGAGGTTACACTAATGAAGCGATTGGAAAGGTAATATGGAGAGGACGGGATCCCTGAAGAATTCTGGGGGGGGGGGATAGTTAGAAAAAAGCAACTGCTGCTTTCAAAACCAGCAGATAGAATAAACTGGGGACAAAAAGACACAATATAGACTCTCTATAAAATTGAACTTTCTCACACAGTACTTCTGTCCCTATTTCCAGGCTTAATGAGCAGGCCTATATAGGCAGCTTTGTATCAGTTTCAGATCCAAAGCTGCCTTTATGCCAAAGCATGTAATTCTGCAAGGGTTATATAGACCCCAAATCCTTAAGTTAAAAATTAAAAACAAAGCAACCAACCCTTCTCCTTATAGATTCTGGCATAGGAGTGAGATTGGATCATGGCATCTGATGTCTTTCTGCCGGAATGGTCTTTTGGAGAGCATATAGCTGGCTACTTTGGAAAGCCTTGGTAGTGCTTCAGTATAAACTGAAGCTCAAAGCTACAAAGCCCAACATTTTGATCCTTCTGAGGTGCATCTTCATCTCTTTGGATGAAGATGGGTATTTAACTACAACCCTTCAGGCTTGGCTGTAAGAGTTTTGAGATGTTTTAGTTGAAAGTCAGATTGAAAGCCACAAGAAAGAATTAGAGATGAAGGGCTAGATTTTGAAGAGTCATTGAGCTAAATTTAAAACTGACTTAGTCCATCTTATGGGGTAGTGTCAAAATGCTGAGTAATATTTGGAGGTTTACTGGTAGATGATGATAAAGTCCTGAAGGGAGCTGTGGAGGTATTGTTCATTACACTGGAGGGATTCCATACTCATGGGGAGTGGGCAGGCTGTAAACTGCAAGCAAAGGGCAGGGGAAGTGGAGACTTAGAGATTCAGCTGCAGTTAATGCAGGATTTGTTGGTTTGATACAGGAGCATGTTAATATTTAGCTGTTATACATTAAAATGAGCTGCTGCATTGTGGACTAAGTCTGGTGGATTTAGATTCAGGCAGAATATATGAGAGATATCCAGCTGTAGATAGAATAATAAAAGGAGAAGTGGTTGCACTGTAGAAGGAAATTGCACTGATGTCCAGTTAATTTAATTCCTACAGAGAAAAGATACAACCTTTACATAATAGTATAATTAATCTATCATTTATTCTCCTGCTGAGATTTGACATTCTTTTAATTTTTTTTTGTTAAGAGATTAATAATCTTTCACAAAAACCTAAAACTTCAGCAAGATGTTTATGCTGCCTTACTATGTATAATTATAATTGCATTTGGTGGTGGTTTGGTTGTTGGGTTTTTTTAACTTTTATTACTATCACATGAAAACAAGCTCTAAATTCATGTGCTCCTGATGCTTATTTTGCACTCCAAGTTAAATTCTTTCCTTGTGATTTCATAACAGCAGCAAAATGTGAGATGTGTTGGTGCAAATCAAGGAGCAAAAAATTGGGGCAAACTTTTGTTGATTATTGAATTTGTGTGAAATTTTTAGCTTAAAGTAAGTGTACTCAATGTGAACAAAATAGAGATTGTAGCACTGCAAGTGACTTGTGTCTGTATAAAATAAGAAAACAGAATTTTGCATAAAAACAAGTTGCAGTGGAATACATGTAGTATGTCCTCACTATTCAGATGCTCTCTCTTTCTCCTATCTGATAGTTAAAAACAGTCCACAGTGGCAGCAGGCCAAGGTAGGCTTCATCACTTTAGATAAAACTGTAGATGACTTTTTTTTTCTGAGTAGTTTGTAGCCCTCCCATCCTACATACTGAAGCTTTAAGCTACTTAACAAGTTGTATGCAATTTTCTGTGATTAGTACTCATTAATTTTTTATATCACTTAAAAAACCCCCAAACACCACCCCCCACCCCCCCCCCCCCCAAAAAAAAAACCAAAACCAAAACAAAACTCTGAGTTTTTAAATTTAATTCTGAGCTAATTTTCTAAGGGTCATATTGTTATGTCTTTTCATCTGGAATTTTTGAAAGAATATTGTAGGACAACAGTACACATGAGACACTGATGTCTTCTTGCTAACATTATGATAGTAAGAATAACCTAAATGGTGTAGTTATTATAGTGGGACACTTCTGTCAAAGTGGTTCTTTTGTGAAGCAGGTTTGTACCAGCGTGTCGGGTTTAAAGAATATCTGTATGTGCCTGAAAAAGTTTATTTGGTGTTGTGACAGTATTGCATGGTGGGTGAGAGCATGCTGTGCTTCTGAAAAAGAAACGCTGAAGTGTCCGTACTACCTTCGTGCTAGGTGAGGTGGAAGTGGGATTGACAAAAGATTTTGGTGCGCCGATTTCTATTTCGCCAAGGTTCTGACTGTTTCCCTGCTTCTTGAGTCTGTAGTCTGAAGGCAACGGTTTAGACGAAGCTTCTTTCCCTGCTATCCCCCCCTCCCCCCCCCCCCCAAAAAAAAAAAAAAAAAAAAAAGTAATTGGATGTCATTGTAAACTTTCCTAAATCAGGGCTACTGCACTCACTGCTTCCTGCTCTGCCCAGCGCAGCCCTTTCCTTGGTCTGGCAATGATGCCTGCGCCAGCGGGTGACAAGTACTTGCCGAAAGCTTTTGCCACTTCAGTTATCGGCCACACCGCCTGTCCAATTGCCTGGCGACTGAATCGTTTGTGCCAATGCTCGCATAAGAAGCGGATGGGAACACGTAGACTGCAGAGAGCAAGGGCGATGGCGATCCCAAAGTAACTGAAGGTGCTTCGGGACCTCATCCTGCGCCTTCAGTGCCCTGCCGTGGCTAGGCGTGGGCATGTGTTTTTGAGACACAAGCGTCCTGCTCAAATACTCGTTCCTGCCCTTGCTTTTTACTGGGCAAATTGCGTGGCAGCTCCAGTTACCCGCGGAAAGCCCGGGGCCGGCTGGCTGTGCTTGAGGAAGAGGTGGAGGCGGCGGGTGCCATAACGCGCGTCTCCACTAGATGGAGTTCCCGGTACAGCTGTACCGGCACCGCCCGGCGAGAGAACCCGCCCGCGGGGAGCGGCGCTCGGCCGGCGGCGGGGCGAGGGCGCTCCGAGCCTGGGGTGCTAGCCTTGCTTTCCGCGCTGAAAAGTCGCAAGGGAATCGCGTGGTTTCCGAAGAAGGGCACCGGTGTCACCTCGCACGAAATGGAATCGGGATCAGGTTGTTAGGCCTGGCTTCTTCCCACCCTTCTCCCGACAGCCGCCCCCCCCCCCGCCCTTTGCTTTCCGGAGGGTCGCTAGGTACTGTAGGCCAGGAAAAGAAGACCCGTAAAGGAAGATACATCTGTTTGGAGCTGTCTCTGACCCTGGAAGGGCTGAATGTTTTCATTTATTTAGTTACTTTCCCCACCCTGAACACAGCGGGAATAAGGGCTCTTGGCTTCTTATGTTGTGGAAAATCTAGATGGTTAATGTTGAATGCTTACGAAATATGTATTAAGTAGTGCTGAAGAGGTTAACTGGGCTACCGAGTCTTTGTAGGCGTTGACTATGAAATACTGGAGAAGTCAATGGATGTAACACGGTGCTTAATAGAAACAGAAAATTAGTGATTCTTACTTGCCTGAGGTAAGCACAAGCCTCTGTAATGTCTTGATCTTTGTGCAAAGACCTAGTAAGAAAGAGCAATCTTAACAGGAACCTTAAGTTAGAAATAGGGATTTTCATGACAAGAAAATAGCTCTGGAAGGATGAGTTGTGTCACCCATTAATTGCAAAGAATAGAGGGAAAACCTTTTATTTAGTCTTTTTGACAAACCAAATTATTTTAAAAATATGCGATATTTCCCTAGTTTATTTTCAAACACTGTAACACACATATATAAGAAAATGGAATACTATGTGGAATAAAGGCAAAGATATTAATGATTGCTACTAATTTGTCATAAGCTCATAATATGCCGCTTTTCCTGATTTGAAGTCCTGGGAGCTATTTTTTCATGTGGTGTTAGAAAAGGAGTGTTTAGAGAAAGGACTGCACTTCTATTAGCTTTTCTATCACTTGCCTGAATTATTTTTATACCACATCAACTATTTTATAAGGTCGAGAAGAAAATACATTCTTCACATGAATAACTTAATATGCAGTTGTGATATTATTTCTTTTAAAATGCTTGACATCTGGAGGCATACAATCTTTCTAATACCGTATACCTTCTATATGTGTAAACTTCTTAGTGTAGGGAACTACTGAGACAAGTTTGAGGTGTAAAATGGTGTGTGGTCTTGCAGGTGATCTCTTTCAGATCTTTTCTTACTTGATGGGAAAATGTTTGACTGATTAGGCAGTCTGCTGTGATAATTCTAAAGGTTAACTTTTAGGCTGAATGTTTGCAAATGAAATTTGAACTTGAGTTTTGAGAAGTAGAATTTGACTACCGGATCACAACGAATTGAGTGGATGATTTTAAATTGAACATGTTATACTAAATAAACAAATGCATTGTAAATTAAAGAGTGTTTTTGTATTTGTACGTCAGCTGTGTGAGAAATGCTGTTGGTTCTTTTTGCTTTGTTTCTGAGGTTCTTTGATTTCGTGTTTTTATTTGCGTATTCAAGATTGATCAACGCTTTGCTGTTGGTATTTTTTAAATGGCAGTCTGTTTGGATTTGGGGAGAGGGTGCATACCTGCAAGTTCTCTGCCTGTGCTATACACTGTGACACTGACAATCCAATCAAGTTGGGAAGGGGAGCATTGCCTCTCACGGTGGGGTAGTAGGTGTTGCGCCTCAGAAGGATCCGTTATCACTGTGGAAGAACTTTTTATTTCTACCTTTCTAATTGAACTCCCACAGAGGCTGATTTGGGTTGCGTAGATTGGTAGCCTCCTTTTGTTCTGAAAAAGGTTTGTAGTTGTTGTTAATTGATAATATCAGCAACTGAGTGTGGGATAACTGAGTTCAGTTACTGACCCAAAAGAGCAGCACTGAGGCAACTGGAAGATGTCGTATGCTGTAGGTAAAGTGGGCTTCGCAATTGCACTCATTGATTTTTGTAGAATAAGGGAGAAATCAAGTTGTTAATGATTTGCAGATCAGATATTGATGGGGCATATGCTGTTCTGTGAAATTGCATAGCAGTTACGGCGATACTGTCACTGCACATGAGGAGAGAAGGTCAGACTGCGTACAGTCGTTCATGTACCTTTGGCAAATTTGTGGTGGTACTTGCTGTATATATAGCCATAACTTGGAATGTGGTCATGATTAATGGGTTGGGTTTGGTAGCAGAGTGTGCATAAACAAGGAAATGGCTTTAAAGAAGAAACATTGATTTTATTTTTACAAAAATAAAATGCATTTTGTTACTTTCTTTTTCTTTTTAGACATAATGACAAGTTATCCTTGGAAGGGATGAAAATTGGTAATGACTTTCCCCTGCATCTATTGAAGTAGTGTATGTCAGTCTGAAGAACTCTGTGTCTTTTAGGTCTCTTACACTACTGAATTATGTATGTTTATTGTTTCTCTGTGTATAGATGATTTGGGTAGTTAAAACATTGATGTTCTCGTCTTAATAATAATATGAACATACGAGTGTAAGGAATTTATAGTATTTGTGGGTCATATTTTTCTTACTTCAAAACGTGTGAAAATTAAGGATAAAAGACAAATGAGAAATTTACTTTTACAATTAATATTTGCTACATTTACACTACTAAATTCTTTTGAAGTAATTGTTCAACACACTGCTTTTAAGAGTTTAATCTGTTTTATGGATGTCCTTTTAGCTGTAAAATAGTGCAACAGACAGAAGAAACTTTGCCTGACCATCACTGTGTTCCAGAACTTCACTTTGGGAAATTGGATAGACTTACATAGTTCCAAACTGTTTGGCTAGGAAGCACGCTGCCTTTGATTTTGACATAATGTGGAACGAGTTGGTTATTTGCCTCCTTACATAACATATTTGTTTTTCATTAAACATTCTGATAAGGTCTTATTAAAGTACCATGTATTATTTATGGTATTTCATATGAAAATGAGCTGAAGGGAAAATTCTATCAGCTTAGGGCATTTGCAGAATAACAGCCTTTCTGTGCTAGAAAAAAAAAAGAATGAAGAAAAGCATGACATACTCCTGTCAGAACAGGAGACTGCTTAAGGCAGGGAGAAAGAATGAAAAAAGGAGAAAGGGCATAGAGAGGGTGCATTTCTCCTCCTCATTGCTCTCTCTTGCTCTGTGGCATGTGGGGTTTTTTTGTTGGTGGTTTGGGTTTTGTTTGTTTGGGTTTTGTTTGGTTGTTTGTTGTTTTGTTTTTGTTTTTTTTTTTCTTTTGGTGATAATCTGTGCTGTTCTGTATCTGGGCTGTTCTAGTAGATCAGTCCATGATAAACTGCAAAAGCATGGATGCTTCCTAAGCCAAAACCAATCCCTGTATTTTAAGTTTGTGCATGATTGTTTTGGTGTTGATTGCTGAGTTCTAAATACATAGGTTTCGTTGCACTGACTGCTTTTGAGAAAGAAAATTATGTAATAACTGATTCTGCTGGAAAATTTTGGGGTTTTGCATGAAGAAGACTTAGTGGATCTAAATCAGTCTCTGAAGCTTGTGTGGGTGCAGGTATGTGTGCGCACATGTAAAATGAAAAAGAATATTTTTTTTTAATACAACGCCTGAGTTGCAGTGACGTGTTTTGTATCTGTTTCCAGTTAAGTGGGGACTATTCTTTGTTTTTAAGGGTAGATAATATCAAACCAGTTATGCTTTTGATGAAATAGACTTCTCTTGTATGTGGGTTATTTATTGTTGTTAATGTTAAACTCTTGATCTAAGATGTGTTTTTGTGCGAGTTAGATATCCTATAAAATAGGTAATTTTAAAATCTTCTACAGAGTCTTTTTAAAAGGAATCCCTTCGAAACCTCAGGTGGTGCTTTGAGGTTTAACCTTCTTTCCTGAAGAATTAATATTTAATTCATTTGTCAAACTCTAATTAAAAATAGTAGTATCTTCTGTTATACTTGAGTTGTATCTAAGAAAAAAGAGACCTGTAATATAGGACCTCAAGGACAAGCTGCAATATAAATTATTTGATTTGCAGGTCACATCCTACTTTATTACATAAAGACTAACTAGATCTACTAATGAATAATTATTACTCCATAAAATAAAGGGGGGGGGAAGAAAAAGCCTGCAAGAGTGGAATACTAATTTGGGGTATCACTCTCAAAGTAAAAAGTAAACCTTAAATTCTGAAAATTGCAAATATAATTTTTCCATGTAATCTAATAGGGCAGTCCTTTATAATAGATTGACTAGCCGTCAACTAAATTTGTAATTTTAGACGAGATGGGGTTTAGACGAATTTTAAGATACAGTCTTTATCCAAGCCTGCTCCCCTCCCCCCAGGAAAGTAGACACAGTGTGCCACAGAATTTTATTTCATTCCTAGTGTTTCTGCTGCAGCGGCTACACAGATATTTCACAGGTTCACTGTAATGCTTTTGTAGGCTTCTCTGGGAAGCTAGATGGTGAATGAAACGTAGCTATAAAATTAATTTGTATTTTTAAAAAGCTCATTTATTGATAGCACTGGATATTTGCTGGAATCCTCTTGACTAGCTAAGATTCTTTCCCTTTCCCACTTTGTGCTTCATACTTTTGTTCTTAGAAGGGGAAAGCCCTTTTTATGTCAGGTGTGAGTCCTGGGAGGGGGGGGAAAAAGTGCGTGTGTGAGTGTGTACGTGTGCGTGCAGAATCATAACAGGCATTCAGTCCCAGCTGGGCAATGACACTAATTGCCCAGATCTCATGGATGCCTGTGATGCGGCGTGCTCACTTTCTCTCCTTCCCTATCCTCTCTAGGGATTTTTAAAATGCAGTATTTGAATTTTGGTAAGTGGTAAAGACCCTGCCCTAGGACCCATTTGACAAATGAGAAGCTGTGCAGCATCAGCACCAGCCGACTGAGCCTCACTGAGTCAATCTCTCTCTCTCGACTAGTCAGCAGCTACTGTTGTGAGACAAGCTTCAGCTCTCTCTGTCATTGAGGAAGTTCCATTTGCTCATCAATAGGCTGCAGGCTGTGTCTTCTTTTTTTCCTCTCTGTTAAAAATTCGTAGTTTAAATCTACCAAGTTGCCTTAGCTGATGAATGTAGGGATCTAGCGCTGGGGGAAAAAAGGCATTCAAGAAATACGGTTTCTTAAATAATCAAAAGGAAAAACCCGTAGTGACAAGATAGGGCAAACGTGCTTGCATGCAAGCCCCCTCACTTGTTCTACGTAGACTTCAGAGCAACACCATGCAGCATCCCCTTACGGGTGCAACCTGCGTGGCACTGCCGAATGTGGGCATGTGTCCCCAGCTCTCCTGTGCCTTGACTTTTATGTACTTACAGCAGGTAAGTTTGCTTAACTTTTTCTTTTCCTATAGTGCCTGCTTTGTCAGCATCGTTTGGGGGATTTGTAATCTCGTAGATATTTTTTGTGTGAATAGACTGTATAAACGTCTCCCACTGTGTGGAGCGAATGTTGTGCCTGCACTTAAGAATGGTGAGAGTGAGTAGAAAATATGTTTTAACAGAGCATCAAGCCTTTTTGCAATGTCTTTATTGATGCTGTTTATAGATATTTAACAGAGTACTTTGACTGCATTTCTCGTGGATACTGTAGCAGAGTTTCAGCCATAAAGGACTGCTCTTTATTCACTTGCAGGCATAAATTATACTTCTAATGTAAATGTGCCCAATGGCAATTTTGTTTAAGCCTTTTTTGAAGCCAGGAATTTTAAGTCTGTGTTGAAACATGCTGCTGATTAAAATCAAGCTGGTTTTTAGTTCACCAACAAGGAAAAAGAAAAAAATATTTATAAAGCTATATCTGTGCAGAATTAAGACTTCTACCACTGAAGTATATTGGAATGGGTTTTAAAAACAATGTTCTGATACCAGCAAAATGATACCAATTTTTTGTCCATTTTTAAGATTTTTTTTTTTTTTAATTCATTTCATATAAATTTTGATTCTAGGGGTTTTTAAGTATTTCCACCCCTCTCCCTCCTCAAATTATTTACTATTTGGTACCCTTTCTCTGTTATAACATGAAATAAATAACTGGATAAAAACACATTATTTTTTTAAACTAGTATTTTGGAATCATCATTGTATTTTACTTCTTTATTTTATAACCAAATCCACCATTATAGAGAGTCATCTAGTAAGTATGCAGAGCCAAGACAGAAATATGTTATTATGCAAAAATGATTAATCCTGTTTATTCTGTTACTTTCTGCTGAAACTTCAGGGAAAAAATTCTTGTGCCTACTGTAACAAACAGGGGCATTTCTATCAACTTCCACTACAATAGTTTATATGCATATTGACTTCCATGAAACAGCCTCTAACTTTATTTCTGTATTTACAAATGCCTGAAAGATGTTTTACAGTATTTCTTTGTGTTTCTAAAGATTAAACAAAATAGATTTAAAGCTTATTTTTATTTCAGAATATTCATTTTCTATTTGCTGAAAGAACAGAACTCAAGTATTTGCAGGATATAAACCCTTCTGTAGCTTTTTTTCTTCAATATTGTAGTATAAACCTTTTCTGACTTACAGCATGGGAGTGCATAATAAAAGATTCTTGTATACGCCCTAGATTATACATGTATGTGGGAGGGATTCATATGTCTGCAATTAAAATTTGCATCAGATAAATAAGATGTATTTAATATTAAAAGAAATTGCATGTCACAACTATAATGTATGTTCTTAGTAGTTCTGTATTCGGGATACATTTTGGAAATGACATTTATAGATCAGCTTTAATGATCCAGTGTGACTTGTGCACTTACTGGTTGTATACAAAATGTACTCCTGCATTTTGCTGGATTTGTTCCTTTGAGTTTGCCAAACAACAATTTGTATGTTAAAGATCCAGCTTTTGAAAGGAAAAATGTGAATTAAGGTGAGAGGTCAACATGGCCACACAAGGAGCTGATAAAGGATAATGTAAAGATGAGGTTAGGTGCTATAATAACCTTCCTGTGTGAGCTATTGCAGTATCATTATGCAAACACATCTATAGTATGGCACTGCTTTAAGGTTTAAGAAACTGTGCAACCATAATGATTACTTTAAAATAGTGAATTCAATTCCATCTATTCCATTTGAGAGAAAGATGAGAAGTGATTGGTAATGCACTTTACAAAGTGCTATATCTAGTGGATAATTTTTAACTCTTTAAGTGGATTAACTGCCACACTGAAAGTGTCTACTTTTTTTTTTTTTTAAAGTGTTGGCTTTCTCATCTGGTTAATCCGATTGGCAGTTTAGAATCATTCTGCCTCTACTGATCACAATTATATATAAGTTAAAAAGTCATCTGAATTCCTGATGATAATTGTGGCAGGTTCAAAATTCTGTGCTTGTTGCTTCTTTTGATTGCTGGTTGGCATTTTAGTTACTCTGGATTCCTAGAGAATCAGATAATTATCTTATTTCAGATATGATTTGTTATTTTATGTATTTGGTTAAGTATTTCTTTAGAAACAATGTTACTTTATCTCAAAATTATTCAGGCAGAAAGATAGTTCTGTGGTGACATTACCTACAAAGCTAATGTAACATGGTTCTGGTTTAAGTAGGAAAGGATAAGAAGTGGTTTGTATTTTTGAAAAACATTAATAAAGTTTTACCATGACAGCCTACTTGGTTTTTTTCTTTCTATTTTTCCCATATCTGATAATTTCTAGCAAACCTACAAAAATACCTGTTTTATATGCTTAGTGCAAATATCACTATTTCAGTGAAACTGTCAATGTTTTTCTCACTCTATAAAGTTGTCTGTTGATCTTAAATACCAGTAACCTAAAAGCTTTATCTGGGAATTTAATAACTAGTGATTCCCCCCTGCCGATGGACCCTGTAACCAGCAGTATATAGATGTTATGTGAACCTATTGAGTATTTTTTTTCTCTAAAAATTGCACTTTAGATGTGTCTGCTCACTTGCACCTCAATTAAAATGAATTCAGACATCTGTATTACAACTGAGCTCTCAGTTGTTAAACTTTACTATCTATTTAAAAATCTATGAAAAAATTATTCTCTATTTCTGTGTGTATCTGGTAAATATGCTAGTATTCTGTCACGTGTAAGTTTTTATATGTCTTTCCTGAAAGACTATAAAAGGCAATACATTCCTCTCAAGATGGGCAAACCAGTCTTCCTGTCAATAAATATTTATGTAGCCATGAGGATGGTGGTTTTCTGTGGAGCTGTATGAATCATTTGGGAAAAATCTGTGTTTTGGTAGCCATTTAAAATTGGTCGTTATTTATTTGCTAAGCTAACACCGCTTGGTCAGTTTGTTAGTATAAATGGATAAATTGTTTTCCACAGTGTACCCACAGAAGTGCTCTAGTACTTTGTCCAGTGTTAGAAACTTAAGTATTTGCTCTGATATCTTCACATATTATGCACATATATAATGTTTGAAGAGCTAAGTGAGGAACTGAATTTTTTTAAATGGTTCGCGTATCCAGGGTGCTTTACCTAAAAACATTTAAAGCTTAACTGTTGAAAATAAAGTTGAAAATAAATAAAGTACAGAGGCCTAGTTCACGTTATAGATTAACTGTCAATAAGACATTCACTTGAAAAAGCCAATAAAAACTGAAGGATGCTTCCAAATTAGTTAAGCTGTTTGAAATGGTCTGAAATTATTTGGATGTTCTCTTACTAAGATGCTTCTAACTTTAGAAACCCAGAAAGAGTTTTCAAACAACTTTAAAGCCAAAATTACTCTATCAGTGGCAGCAATGAACAGAAGGAGGATAGATGGTTTTGATTTGGAAGTTTTTACTGTGTCATTATAAAGATAGGGACAATTGGGAAAAGTGTAGATTCATTTGGGTTAGAATTTTACCTAGTGTCAATATTTAAAGATACAGGAAAAGGGAACTTGGATTTGTAGTGCACCCTATCATTTGGTAATATTTTATGATGTTAGAAACAGCTAAATACATATTTTTTCTCTTCTCCTCCTTAATAAGACACAGCAATGCAAGAAATAATTTCTGACCACAAGCTTACATCAAATGCTAGCATGAAGTAATTTTTGCAGTAAAATTCTGACTGCCTGTAAATTGGGATTTAGCGGATATTAAGGGAGGCTTAGTTCTTACCTGTTATTTCCCTATGATATAGATTTGCCTGGACGTAGGGTTATTTAGTTGGTATTTTCTGAGCACAGTAACAAAGTCAACTGTTTTGAAACATCACATAATATTCCATATCATAGTGTACCGTGCTTCTGTCATTATTTTAAAATTGGTAATTTTTTTTTTCTGTTTAATGATGATAGATGTGCTTTGTTTTAAATAGTGAAGTGGTTTGTACAAAGGGTAATTCCTCTTAAATGGAGCAATTGCTCATAGTGGACATTCACAGATCGAAAACAATTGAACTGAAACTTCAATATCAACCTTTTCTGTCTTTAACAAGAGAGTAGTTCACGGTACAGCTCTTGTATCAATGATGAAAAGAATCCACCATGAAAACAAAGCAAAAACCAACAAACCCTCCATCTCTACCCTGGCTATTCCATTAGTGCTTACATGGTAAATTAGTGTAATTTTATTTGGGCCTTAAGCATTATGACTATGGAGAAAAGCTGAATTCCCCACTCGGTTACTTATGTCATGCTTCTGGATCTGATGATTTATAGGAGTCTGAAAGACTTTTTATCACATTCTTTCTTCATGGCTTAATTCAACGCTGATTTATTTTGTAGCATTTTCAATTGGTGTAGTCAATAGTGTCAATAATGGAATAAGGATTAGAACAGATTATCGTTGTGCTAAAATTGTGTAAAGAACTAAAATGGACAATCAATTCCTGGATAGAGTTTACCTTTTTTATAGAGCACAAGCACATCAATTGCTGAACGCCACCATTGCAGTTACAGTTCTAAGTACGGGTCTTTTGCATTTTATGCCTTAGTAAGTCCTCAAAGGATTGGGTATGTTAGTTGAATTCAATAACTGGTGTTCTATGATGACACTGTTTTAAACCTATCATGAGAACACTGCCTTTCTTTACCTAGTCCATTTATAGAACTTATTCTGTGGCTCTCCTGTAAAATCAGTTAATCTGACTTTAGCTCATGAAAATTTTAAGCATCTGTTAGCTTACAGATTGGAGTCTCTGCACAATTTTGTTCCTCACTCTGCTATTTTATGGCAATTTTCATGTGAGAACATACAACCTCTGCTTATGACTGCATGAGTGAAAAGAAGTCCACGTTACTAATGCTCACTCACCATCTGTTTTTCTTACAGCTGGGCCTTGAATAATTGTCCAGTAGCTGATGGACTGAGGGTAGGCAATCTTTTCAGGGTTTTCTGATTCATTTAACCAGCTTCAGTGCCCCAAGAGAAACATAGTGCTTGTTTATTCATATATGTAGAGTGAAAAACTGTACTTTGTCAGATAAATTATAGTAGTCTGTTAAAACAAGAAAAGGAATTGCCATGCTACAAACAGTATCATGTGGATGCTTTTGCACCTGAGGGGGCAACGTGGCTCTCTTAGGGAATTTTAGTTTGTGAATGAAACAGACCTCAAAAGGTGGGAGTGTAGTTGTTGCATCCAGAAGTACTGTTAATGCAGAAGTAAGGGATGATGTCTTGATGTGATGTTTATCCTAAGTAGGGTAAATAAGACCATTTGGTATTCAGCAATAAACTTCGAAGCTGGTATTTGAGACTTCACCTCTGATTCAAGACAAATTTACATGTTTACATACCTTTTGTCTCCCAAGAGCTGTTTTGTTGTCTTCCAGAGACTAATGAGGAGTGGCTTACAGATCAAGTGCTGTAGCGCTATTCATTCTGAATAAGAGCTAGTTTGGGGCATTTAACTACAATGTTGTCAAACAAGGTCAGTCTCTCCTCACAATAGCGAGAGGAGGTCCTTTAGTTAAGTACTCCCCTCTCTAAATACTAGAACAACCACCACCACCCCTCCCCAACACACAAAAAACCCAACAAACCAAAAAACCACCAGACAACCCCAAACACGCACACACCCCCAACCAACCAGAATCAGTTAAGAAGGTTATTTGCTGGTTTGGGATACAAGAGCAAGAGCAGTTGCAAAGGAGCTTCCACGTGGCAGAAGCAGGTGAATATTTTTGGCTAAGAATCATGGTTTTTATAACTGGGCTCTCTGAACATTTTAAAACACTTCAGCTGAAAAGTGATGGCTGGATTTTCTGTTGTGAACTATTTCTAAATTATCACTATTCATTTAGATTTGCTAAATATGTATACGGATGGCTCTTTTCTGGTGTGGTGTTTTATGCCAAGGAAAGTGTGTGGTGGTTATGTAAGCAGGTTTTTTTCTCAGGGCAACTAGCAGATATTTCGTTCAGTTTGTTTAGACTTTTGGACCAGTAGCCATGCAATGCTAAACTATGAAGGTTTTTTTTGTTTTTCAATGTGTGTATTTCTGAACTGGTAATAAATACTATTGTCATGTTAATATTAATTCTGTTTAAAATATTTTTGAAGTATTTAATAAGTCATAGAAATGAAGGTGGTGAAATTGTGACACTAGAATTTATCACCTTGCTTTATAGAGTTAGAATAATGTTAGTGGAAAGGAGAAGTCAACACCATCTAAGAATCCTTTAAGCTTTCCTGCCTTTTAAAGGTGTATGTGCAATTGATTTATCAGTTTTAAAGTGTGATGTGTAGTACAAGAGCTCTCCTGAGGAACTCCTGTCATTTCTTTGCTAGCATTGCTCATTTACCTCTGAGTTGCCTAGTGTAGCGCCATTGACTTCTTTTACATTTTGCATCCCCTCCTACACTGTCAGTGCAGCAGCCCAGTGAATTTAATTAGAGAAAATAGCATATCTAATGTCTATAGTATCCTGACTAGTTGTAGTTGGGCCTTTGGTCTTTTGCACTATAGCAGGCTCCAGCTGTGGAGAGATCTCACTGTGTTTTGATCCTGCTCTTTCTCGTTGTGTTGAACACATGCAGAATCAAAATTAGATACTGTAGTAAGAACTGAAGCATTCAGTGGATTATTTTTTGTTCAGTGAGTCACTGATTTTTATTTTTTCTCAGATATGGAAAGAAAGTGTGTGGTACTTTCGAATTGAAATAGTAAAGATGTTCAGACGCTCATGAATAAGAATGCAAATGCTTTCGTCTTAGACCACTTTTTTAAATTTACCTTTTGACCCCTTATATCAAGACACACCAAAAATTGTTGGTCTTCCTATTTGTAACATCTTGAATATGCCTTTTTTTGTAACTGTGCATAGATTTAATAGTATCATCTCGTATATATTCATGAGGTGTGTATATACTTACGACATGCCTTGCCTCAACTCCTTACTGACTTGCACTAACATTTATTATTATTGTTGTTGTTGTTGTTATTTAATTTTGAAGACTGCTTCTTTGTTTTGCTTCTCATAGCCTCTTCTTTTATAGCTGTCTTCATTATCTCTATTATGGCCAGTAAGCCTTCTATAAATTAAATAGTTAATTACAGGTATTCATTGTGGGCATGAAAGTTTCTTCACAATCAAGGAGTGATAAGGAGTTTTAAACTATAAGCTTATGTTTCATAACGGCACCATATTTCACAAGACAGTGTGAATTGAAAGTGTTTGTCTGAAATAAGTTTCAGTAAGCATTACAGAGGGAGACAAAAAACCTGTTAAAAGTTCTCCCAGAGAATAAGATCTTGTCAAAACAGAGCTAGAGTGAAAATTTTGGGGTGAAAAGAAGTCAGACAGCCCATATACTCAACGGGTGTCCCCTCCTTTCTTAAGCTTTTTTTCCCTTGTCATGTATTAGTCCTATCTCTGGGATGTTACATGGCTGCATAGCTCAATTAATGCTCTATGGCAGAAGGAGGAAAAAAATGTCTCTCTCCTGTCAGAAGCGAAGTTATTTACTTTCAAAAGCTGACAAAATAGCACTGCAGGGGCTTCATTTATTTCCGTTCAGAATGTCATTATTGTGTAATGCAGAGGGACTTCTGCATGCATTGCAGGCTTAGTCTTGCAATCTTTAGTCTGCTGGATGGCTGCATAAGTGTAAAATGGCACACTGGAATGTTCCCCTGTTCTGACTTTAGCTCGTTCACTTTTGCAAAACTGCATTCCAAGTGTCTTAAATATTTACTGCTTAGATGGCGATAAATTCGTTTGTTGGTGGTGTTGATGCTTGATACATTCGGAATCATGCCCTGGCCTAGCTGAAAGACTGATTGTATCCTTAGTTACCTTTATAATGTGGTTTGAGACCTTTTCAGCATTACTTTCTTTCTGTCATACCCTTATGTTTTTCTAAGTGTAGCCCCCAAAGGAATATTTTAGTGCAGAATGTTTTATAAAGACTACTTGGTATTTCATTTCAAAGTTTGAAAAAACATTCAACTTTGTTATTCTTGTATTGCATGTACTTCAGAGGCAAGATAAGTAGTTTTGATGTTCCTTCTCCAAGTTTAGCATGTGTCACTGCAAAAATACAGCGAGTGTTCAGAAATTGCAATTCCAAGAGCTTTGGTTTATTTTTCCTTTCCCACTGCTACCATCTTTTCCAGCTCCATTTAGAATACCATTCTTAGCACATAGACATGAAATTGCCTGTTGGTCTCTGGAAAGATTTTTGGTACACCTAAGGTAAAAACACTGATAGAGCTAACTTCAGAAGTTCCTTGTGCCCAGACATTGCCCTTCTTTCTGCCTGCTCTCAAAAAACCCCAAAACCAACCAAACAAAAAACTCCAATGGAAAATTACTTCATTTGGAGAGAAGTCACCTTTTCAGTGATAGTTGATTTTTTAAATTTGTTGTTGTTGTTGTTAATAGTAGCCCCACTTTCAGTAGTTTTTTTCAGTTCAAATTGGTAAACTAAACATTTAAAAAAATTTAAATTTATTCATTAGTAGTAGATTTCATTTAAACACAACCTGGCTTTAAATCAAGGGGAAAGGATTCTACTTCTACATGGGCTTGCTTGCTTCTTTCCTTCTTTTCTCTTCCTTTATTTGCAGACATAAAATCCAATAAATTTCTATTGCAGTTGCTGGGCTTGGGGGAGAAAAAGGAGAGGAAAAGTACAAAGCTATTGGGAAGCGTCAAACACGGAGAATGATGAAGTACATTTCATAGCAGCCAATTCCAACCCCAAAATCCCTGTTGTGCAGGAAGGCTTTCCAGCTCACACAGGAAATTCAGCCATTGCACGGCATAGTATTAATGATTTATACACACCGCACCACTGCTTTTGTTCACTAGCAGAGCCAGGTTGTGTTAATAAAGGAATTTCAGGTAAAAGGGTCCCAGCATGCTGAGTTGTTTTGCTCAATGCGGTGGATGCTGCCTTCATAAATCAAAGGAATTTCGTGCTTTACAACCTTTCAGAGATGCTGAGGGTGGTTTTTCTTTTTTTTTCTTTTTTTTTTTTCTTAATCTGATTCACCTAGGAATATTTTCATTTCTTTTCTATAAAGAATGAATGAACTACTGGATGAGATCTATCTCAGCTGTTTTAAGGTTGATTGGTTTGCTTCACAGTGGCATTACATTTCCATTTGTTTTCCATTTGGTATTTATGCTTTATGGTGTTATCTATGGAAAGAGGCTAGCATGGTTTTATTAACATAAAGAGATGCAGATCACATTATATTCTGTCTTGTTTCTTAGAAATAACTAAATAAAATGTAAAGGCAAAATATGCTTGCAATAAACAAAGCAATTTTGTATTCTTTATCAAAAAAAAAAAATTAATAACACTTGCTAAAGCATTTATCATTTTAAAATCAAGATAATTTTTTATTAGCAAAAATAAGCTTCCATGTTCTTTTGCAATAAATATAAGTGTTAATTTTCAAAGTGTGTGTTTTTTTTTTTTTTTTTTTATCTGGAAACTTTGTTTTCTAATAGCAACTGCAGGATTGGGTACTCAGTTTTGTATTAATTTACATAACGATTCTTTTCAAATAGTGGATCGATATTGATATTATGAAACAAAATAGGTATCTACATTTGATTATAGAAATGAAGATGAAGGATGGCTTTAAAAAAAGCTCTTAATTTCTGATGTGAAAGAGTATTAAACAATGTTATGGGACACTCATAGAAAGTAAACACTTGGTTTGATACCTATGGAATCTAATCTTTACTTTCCATTATTGTTTTACAAGGGGGGTGGGGGGATTGGTGTTAGAAAATAATTACAGGGAACATGTTTTGCAGTTAAAGGGAATCTGGCTTTTCAGGGGAATCTTAAGACTTTGTATTACACAGCAGGCACAGTGTTTTTAGTCTATTTGGATCATTTGGAGTCATTGATTCATGGAGCTTTTGCTTACAGAAAATGTGACTGCCCTGTCCTGGTGTTGTTACAACAGAAAATATGGTTCCCTCCTAGCTTTATGAAAGTCAACAATGTAGGAGTCAGTGCTGCAGAAGTTAAAGCTACTTAATACCAAGAGGAATTTTTTGTTTGTAGTTTGTTCTGTAGTCTGAAGGCAGATAAATACCCTCTTTTCCATTTTCATCACTGGTTTGAATATCACAGATTAATATAAGACAGGTGCCCAGTAAATGAGGTTTATGTTTATAGAGTACCATTTTTGTGTTTGTTTGTCCTCTATTATTTGGGTGGGTGAGTGTTTCATTGTATTTAATTATGTCTGTGAGGCACAAGACAACAGTCAACATCTGCTCTATTGTTTCCTTGGTTTACAGATAGCTTTGATGGGTTATTAAACAATCTATTTTTCAAACAGAAAACAGGGAAACAAGCTGCACCCATATTATGTAATTTTGTAAAGGTATATTATGTAATTAGTTGTCTAGTATTTGCACAACAATCTTTTATTTTGGTTGAATAAATGCTACTCCATTTAAAAATACGTGGTGATCTCGGGCAGTTTTTATTTAATAGTGAATTTCTGGTTTATAGCGTATGGGTTAAGTTGATTTTGCCACTACTAAATTGATTTGGCCATACGTTTTATATTGAAATAATGCTCTTGAGTTGTGATTGCTAATACAAAAATTAGAAATGTGTATTACCTTCCATTAATTACTGAAACAGCTACTGATGAACTCTTACTGATTACAGAAATGTATTAATTAACTTGAATTATTTTTGAGTAAAAGTTTACACTGTTGCCAGAGCATCAGTTGGGGAAGGCAATGCTCAGACTACTTTTACTCTGACAGACCTTACTCAGGGCAGAACAACCATGCATACTCTCTGGCCAAGAGAAGCTGTACTGTGTGAGCAGGGAGACAACACTGTAGAACTTGACTCTTCTACAAATGGATTTCCTGTTGAAAGAGTGCTTCTTACATTATCCGTTTTGAATTTTGTTGTTGTTTTAATGTACCTGTCAACTGTTTTAATTTTCTTTATGTAACACTGATGTCCACTATACTCTTTCTGGATGGACTAAGGTAAATCACTGAAAATTTCCAACTACGCAGCATGTGATTGTTTTGGCCTCAAAAATAAAATGTAGGAGAAAATTTTCCAGACACTAATGATGAACAAATCCTAGAATTAGGCTTTCTGTAGCTTTTATCATTGCAGAAAGTCACCTATCAAAAATGTTTAAGGAAGAACATGAGTTTGTAGTATCTTAATGTCTGTTGAGCTGCCGCTCTATACCATTATAGAGCTACAGCTATCTAGAGCTCTTTCTTACATGTGTACATTCGAGGCCTTTGAAATGCTGTTAATGTAATCTGGTTGTCTTATGTACACAGGTTTTCCATTGAAATGTTGTTCAATATCACTTTAATATGAACTAAACTACCCCTTGTATATACATAAAGAATTGAATTCAAAGGCGGGGGGAGGGAAAACCCAACCATAGTTACTCAGAAAAGTATGCGTTATGAACAGTCATGTAGGACTGATGTTCCAGGCCTTTGTTTAAATGTAATTTTTCAAAATGGCATTCAGTTTTTAGGATAGAATGAAAATTCTTCACTTCTTTCTTCAAGGGCTTGTTAGAAGTACTTCATAATTGCCCTCTCACCTATCCACGTGCCTCAGCAGCAAAAGGTGTGAATGTAAAACAGGGATTTCAAATCTGTTCCTTCAAGTGTCAGTAAATGCTCTTCAATAAATTTGGAGGATTACACTTGCAGTTTTGACTTTCCACAAATGTGACAAATGGAAACTCAAACAGGAACTTCTAAATACTTTTTTCAAAAGAATGAAGGAATGCCAGGGTAATGCTGTTTGTAGGGAACTTTGTTTTCAAGGTGTTTCCAGCAACACACTGCAGGGTCGGGGGGAACTGTGGTTTTGTTTGGGTTTTTCCTATAATGTTTATTGCTAAATGGTTTGGTAGGGTGTGTCTCTTAGGAACTGCTTCTTATAAACAAACATATGTGTTTGTATACAACTGAACAAACCATGCAGGTGTCTTCAAATGCATACGTGGGAATGGAGCATTCACGGCCTTTTTTTCTGGTATGCAATGCAGAGATGGATTTTAATGGGAGAGAAAACTAGGATCAGAATTTCTGCTGGGGTAGATCAGCACAGTTTATTGACTTCCACTAAAGATGTTATCCTTGGCTTTGCTGTAAAATTAATGCATTGTACAGTTTATGTGCATTTTTTCTCATCATCATTTTCTTGTATATTTTGCTTGCGAATAGTTTTAAGTACTTATTTGCACTAAAATGATACAGGCGGTATGTGCCCGCTTCCAGCGGAAAATGAACTTTGAAACTGCTTTAGGGAAACTAAGGGAAAGTTATTTTCACAGATTTATGAAGGAAGCTGAGTTAGAGCAGGTGGAGTCTGATTGGTGATAGTGGTGGATGCTGGTGATTTGCATAGCTTCACAAGGAATTGGGGCTATGGAGCACAAAACTCCGTAAACTGTTCAGTATTCTGTTTGTATGATCTTAAAGAGCCAAGTGGGCTGAGCAGTAGAGGATAAGAATTCAGGAAATTTAGCTCTTTTACTAGTACTACAAATGGCCAAATAGATCAGTAAACAACAAAAAAAGTTGTTAATTTCCACTGCTTATGCACTAGTACTAGATTACAGAAGCATCTAAGGAAGCAGTCTGCGAAGGAGACCTATCATTAAGAAAAAACCTGAGGGAATTATAAAAGCCTTTGAAAATAATTTCTATAAGAAGTCACTAGTCCCAGTTGACTCATTAATTATCCTGAAATCTGACAGTTCTGTAGAAGCAGCTATGTAGCACTTTTCTGTCATTGCAATACCAAAGAGATGTTCCAATAATAGCATTTATGATCCAGATGTGCAAAAGTTATGTCTGTGGGAATAACAGAATATAAACTTTCAGTGCAGTTCGTGTTTGTTGAGCAATACAAGTCAAAACTTGTAGGGCAATATTACAGTTCTTATTTTCATTTGTTCCTGGTCAGTAACACACATTTTGGTGTTTTGCTTTTTTACTAAACAGTATCATGGGTTGCATTTTTTTTTTCTGGTAAGGGACAAGTCAATATTGAAAAATCTTGAGAAAAGGTAAGATGCTCTAAGTCAGAGTATGAGCTAAATTTTTTGTCTGATCCTCCTATGTTAAACTGGAAGAGAATTGGCTACATCTCAGGTCTTAGAAGGAGACTACTTTATCTTATTTCTTGCAGCAATAAAATCTTAACTCATATCCAGCTAATAGCCTTAATATCGGCTAAAGTCAGCTAAAGTACTGATTTCAATAAAAATAGAAATAATCCTCTTCTGTTGTCCTCCTTCTCTGCACAAATTTATACCAGTCCTTTGCTGGTGCCTTCCAAGGGCGCTGACAAAGGTTGATTAAAACCTAAATGAAGGTGAGATTATGAAGGCCATCCTTTCTTTTTTCCCTTCTAATATAAAATCAAATTAACCAAAAGCAAAAAAGTTGCTAAGTGGATGACAGGAAAGGCTCTTGCCGTCTGGCATTGATAGAACAGTATACGGTTTTTCTGTTCTTCAGTGCTTATTCTATCCTCTTCCGTTAACTCTGATCAGTAGCACAATTCCCGTAGGTTTACATTGTCCTGAGGAAGTTGTTGTGAGAGGTTATTAGAAATCAAATATTCACATGAATTCAGTATCCCCTGTGGTTGTTGAAGAAAATAATCTGTTTGGTAGAATAGTTATTTAGGATTGGAATGTATAATGAATAAGTAGAATATTGTCTAACAGGTCTTGGGGCAGGGGAGGAAAGAAACCCATGATATGATTCTTTAAGGTGAGATCTCTTTATTACCAGGAAGGTTTGTTTGAAGCTTAATCCAGGCAACTTTATTCTTTCAAAGTAGTTTTCCTGTTGTCATGGTTTAACCCCAGCCAGCAGCTTAGCACCACGCAGCCGCTCACTCACTCCCCCCCATCCAGTGGGATGGGGGAGGAAATCGGGAAAAGAAGTAAAACTCCTGGGTTGAGATAAGAACGGTTTAATAGAACAGAAAAGAAGAAACTAATAATGATAATGATAACACTAATAAAATGACAACAGTAGTAATAAAAGGATTAGAACGTACAAATGATGCGCAGGGCAATTGCTCATCACCCGCTGACCGACACCCCGCCAGTCCCCGAGTAGTGATTCCTTCCCCCCCCCCCCCCCCCGCTTCCCAGTTCCTAAAACTAGATGGGACGTCAAATGGTATGGAATACACCGTTGGCCAGGTTGGGTCAGGTGCCCTGGCTGTGTCCTGTGCCAACTTCTTGTGCCCCGGCTGGGCATGAGAAGCTGAAAAATCCTTGACTTTAGTCTAAACACTACTGAGCACCAACTGCAAACATCAGTGTTATCAACACTCTTCGCATACCGAACTCAAAACACAGCACTGTACCAGCTACTAGGAAGACAGTTAACTCTATCCCAGCTGAAACCAGGACACTGTGTAGTAGTATGTGAAGGTGCCTGCAGAGAGTACAAGAGCAGTTCCACTCACATTGACCTCACCTCAGTCACAGACCCTCAGCCTATGGGCAGAAGAGATCTGAGCTATCTCAGGAAAAGGCAGGCACTCCTATCCTGTGTGAGCTGTTGGCTGGGTAGGCCATGCACAGCAGCTACCTGTAAGACATCAGACTGAGTTTAGGAGCAGTGGCTCAATTGCTGAACGTGTGATTAAGCTTGTCTCCAAACAGTTGCATTAGGAGATACCTGTGAGACTGAATTGACTTCAGACATAATGTAGCAATGAAGTTGAAAAAGCTTTCTTAACTTTGTGGTATTCAGATCTGGAGGCAAACTTCATATCAACTCTGCCTTCTAATGCTTTCAGCCAAATCCTGCCTGCCTCAGATGCTCCTAGCTTGTAGTTCTTGGCTAAACTTCAGTACTTAAAAACTATTGCCAATGTCTTGAATAGAGCTGAATTGTGGCTTGGATTACATCTAATGCCTTCACGTCTTAATATTTTATCTCTGGAGGATATAAAACTTGTCAGCTGTGAACAGAAATTCCCACTGATCCCTTTAAAGACATGTAGGGTCTTTATTATTTTGGGGGTTGGATAAGTTATTTCTCCAGGGCACCCTCCTCACTTGGGATACCTACCCGATGCTGGTTTCTGCAATCAAACCGTTGCATTTGGCATAGTGGGGTGCTTGAATGATGTATTTATACAGGCAGGAGGCATGATTTAATACAATCTCCTGATTCACCATACAGTCCTATTAATATGAACTTCACTCAGGAGAATGAGTAGCTGTTCCTGAGTGTATTAAGGGGGTGAAGTTGTATTGAAAGATCCTACAGTGATACTCTGCTGTTCCCAAGGGAAGCAAATGAAAAGTGTACTTTGATGAATAATGAATGTGCTAATTGGGGTCAAGAAGTCATAGCTTCCTGTGATACAGTAGTTAGAGTAGCCTGACAACAGCAATAAAGAGAAGTCTGTCTGACCAGATTTGGCAATAAAAATATGTGGTTATCCATCATCACCACACAACCAAAGCCTGACAGATGACAGTGACAGGCAGGTAGCTTGTCTGTTCTAGGATACACTGTTATATTCCTGAGATCCTGTTTTGTGCATGTTTGGGTCAACTAGAAGATGGCCAGTGAGACTGGTTGTGTGCTCAAGTATTGGCAAAAATCCTATGTGGAATGGATGATGATCTATCCTGGCATTGCCTGGGTATATCAATAGGATTCATTAAGAGTGGATATTGATTAGAAGTCAGTCTGTTCCTGATTTGCAAGGAAAAATATATTTTGTTGCTGCTGGTCTGTATTTGCAAATGAATGTACCCCAAGGAGAAGATTACTCCTGCTCCTACCTGTTGGCAAAATACATGCAAAAATACAGATTTCTTGGGCATCTTATATCCAGCACATGAAAGAGAAGATTAAATGAATGACATTAAGGGAGATATGTGAAAGTATGACACTAATGCGTATTTTGTGAAATACATATATAGAGAGAGAGCCTGGCTTTTTTTTTAAATAAAGATATATGTGATACTGTTTATAATTTATGCCACTAGAAGATGTATGTCATTTTCAGTAGTTTGGCTATGTAACTGCATGATGTCAAACAAACATGAGCTCTTGAAAGTGTCTGTCTACATTTCATACAAAATTTTCAAAACCGCTTAACTTCACATAGATTGGAGGCTTATCTCAACTTTTTACGAAATGGCAGATAAGAGCAGAGTAGTGAAAGATATCTGAAGTGGCCTGGAGATGGGAAAGAGTTTGTTCTCAAAGAAGCCAACAGTGAAAATACAACTGATTTGGTACGCTATCCAGCTGATAGGAACTATGTAATAAAAGCCAGTATGGAACTCTAAGAAAAGGAAAGCAATGCGGTGCTCCTTAAGAGATAAGAAACATAGGGAAGACCTTTGCAACACATCTTCGGTGGTGTGAATAAGGAGTAATGTATGCATGTCAAAATCAACTCTTGGTAGTTGAAGCAATAGTAGTTTCCTTCAGTTCTGCAGCTAACTTTTTTGAGTGGTCCAGGACAATAGGAGACAGAGAAACTCCCTTCACAAGTAGAATTGTACAGGCCCACGAAGCTGCTCATTGAAGAAGCTGTCCTACAAATGGCTTGCATAACCATGTGTGCTGCACTTTTTGTAGCTTGAGAAGATGATTTTCTGTGTCACTTCTCGCACAGTTTAATGTTATCCTTCTTCCTAGTTCGTTGCCTTAACACATTAAATAACTGAAGTTCCCAGATTCATCCTGCTTTAATTTTGACATGAATGCTGGCACAAAAAGACAAAGCTGGTTGCAATTCAGAATCTTTCTAATTCGTATGAAAATACAGATAATTCAAAAGGTACCTATAGCTATTTGTTTGTTTTTTTTTTTCAGGGGACTAGTGGTTCACAGATTGTTCTCTGGTTTTGTGCCATGATACATATGGATGACGACGCATCCTTATGTTTCTGTGGTAGCCAAAGGGAAGTCCAGCCACAGAGGCATCCCTTAATTCTATTTTTTTTTTTTTAACCTGCTTCCTCTCTTTAGCATACATTTATGGCCTATGTAACTGAATGTGTTTTGTGATTCACTGAAGGGTAAATCAGTCTATCTGCTATCAGGAGACAAACATGTATCTCTAGCAATCTAAGCAGGAACTGAAGGTTTCTAAGGATGTAGAAGAGGGCAAGCCATTTATGTAAAAATCTCTGCTTTGACATGTTCCTGAAAAAGCGAAGCGAAGTAGATGTATACCTTTTGTGTGTGTGTTCTTTCATGTTACTGTTATAGGTGATGATCTCTTTGTACCAGACACAGTTCTCTTCAAAAGGAATTTACAGTTTATGATGGATACAAATGTATAGCTGACTTGCAGAGGAACAGGGGTATTGGTTGTCATGCTACTCAGCAGTCAGTTCATCCCTCAGACAATGTTTTTGTGTGGCATTCTGGCAAGAGGAGGTTTTATTTGCTGAAAGAGAACATTCATAGATGTTTATAGGAAGTTCTTACCTGGTATCAGGAAATTAAAGGAGAAAGCATTGATGCCACTTCAAGTGTGGTTAGGAAGTGAAGGCGCACTAGTAATATTCAAGGCAGTGTGAAGAAGATACTGATCTTTCAGTTGTTCACAGTAGTAGCTAGGGTAAGAATAGGCTGAAGTGAGCCCTTGAATGTGATGACAAGTACCGTATAGTTGCTGAGGTAGTAAAAGGATGTGTTGTGGGACAATGCAAGGAGGGAAAGGAGAAGTGATCATTGTGGGAACATTCCAAAAGAAACACAAAGAAAGCATGCTATTCTTTAGCCAGTGAGATACTAGAGGAGCAGGTGAAGCAGTGCACAGTACTGACAACAACAAAAAAAGTTTGGAGTTAGTCAAACCAAAGAAAAAGGATTTGCCGTGTACTCAAAGACCAACATTTGCGGAGATACTGTACTTCAAATAATGTGAGACCAATTGGCCTGTAATGTGAAGGCCTTGATTTTTCTAGGGCTACAAACTGTTTCCCAAATATGCTTGCTAAGTTTTTTGTGTGAGGTGGTTCTGTCTGATCCTCTCATAATCAGCAGAACTATAGTTATTTATCTTTCTTTATCTTTGAAATCTCTAAATTTGCCACCATTGTGTATTTAAAAGAAAAGGCTAGAAAGCTGAACTTCAGTGGAACTGAAGCATTGTTGGTTTCTGATTGAAAGAATCAGCTAGGTTCATCTTGATCTGCAGCTAGTTTTTAATTTGCTCCTAAGAGCTAATGTAATTTTCAAATAGAAGCTTTAAGTTTGGAAGAAAAATGTGTTAATACCAAATGTGCTGTATCCCACAAGTGTTCCACATAATTGAAAAAGATGGACTCTCCCACTTGTAAATAGTTTCTATATCCTTGCTCTATATACTAGTATAGACTGAGATGCTCAATAAACTTGACAAATTCTGACAGCATCCTCCATGCTTGTGTCGGTACGAGGTCAGTAGATATCTTTAATTTGTATATGTGATATTTTCTACTTTAAAAGTTGCTGAAATATCCATGTTGTATTTTGGTTCTGTGTTAAGTATAAGAGGAGTTGGCTGGGGATTTGACACTTGGCATGAACAGGTCCTACATGTACTTCAAGCTTTGCTGAGAAGAGTGGAATAGAAACAGCAGCTGAGGACAGGGGTCAAGTCTGGATAGTGCTTCTGGTGCCCTAGAAGAGCCTTTGGTCCCAAACGGGTTTTGCAGAAAGGTGGAAATAGTCTTTGGAAGACAAGTGTAGTAGTTATAAAAGTGGCAGCAGTTGTGTTTGGGAGGGTGGGGGAAGACATATAGGATAGCTTTTTCTATCTACCAATATTTCATTTAATGCCTGGGCTTACTTACCTCAGGCGGTGCTAATCAGTGGCAGCTCACCTTCTGTTTCAGAGCATGCACGGTACCTATCTGGTAATAGTTTTTTAGGGACAATAATCTAAAGTTGCTGTGGATGATGGAAGCAGTCACGAGACTTGGAAACTACTTAATCCTCTCAGTTCTGGGTTTTCCTTTATTCCAAAACCACTGAGAAATCTTAAAGAGAAAATGGAGAGCACTTGTAGAATAGGAAAGGTGGCCAGAAAGTGGGAGGCTTGAATAAGAGCTTAAAGGAATCAAATATGACACAGGATAAACTATGAAGAGAGTGCCAGAGTGGTACCTGAATTATTTATGATCTGTGAGATGATAAATTTGGGCCAATGTTGCAAGGAAGTAGAAATTACTTGAAATTTGCTGGTGTTGTACAGCATTTGGAAGAAAACCATTGTCTGTGGTATTCTTAACTAGATACAGGTGTTAAGAAGAATTAATTATTTGGCAGAAAGATGGTCTAAATAGGTTACTTCTGTCAGGATCTGTTTAGAGTGTTTGTCATTGATTGGCTGATGACTGCATTGCAGGGATCTGACTTTTCCAGGCAATGTAACTCCAGGGAAGTTGCTGAAGTCTCTTTTTACCTTGAACCATAGCAAAACTAGGCATTTGCTTTTGCCTGGGGGAATATTTTCATCCTTGTCTAATGTGCCATATAGGTATTACATGCAGGTGGGATCAAAACCTTGGCCCTTCTTGCATTGTTTTCATTTTTCTTGTTCTGCCTGAATTCCGGAGTTCTGGCTTGCTTGCTTTCTGTGTGCATCCGTACTCTACGGTGGTCTCCCTTTCCTTCCCATTTAAAATGACTTTTTAGCAAGACTGCAGTGAAATCACTAGTAGAGGACTCCTGTCAGTAGCTTCAGTTCTGTTTGGCTGATTATGGCTAGACTGCTGGGCCTGAAATACTTACATATTTTGTGACCTTCTACTGCTACCTTAGCTTGCTTAACCTATGCTGTTCACCTTTAAAACCAGCTTTTCATAAATAATACCTGCCTTTTAGCAAAATTCTGCAGAAATGAAACAAGATTGTCTATTTTATTTCCGTATATATATTTTATATATAAAACTAGTGTTCATCTGTTTTCTTGTTCTTTTCTCCTGTCTTTCATTTTTAAAACCAGTTTTCAGTTTCAGAAAATCCTTGAAAACTTTCAATGAAAAAAAAAAACCCAAACCCAGGCTTTGGAAACAGATAGGTGAAAGAAACATGCCCTCCATTAACATACTGAAAATGACTTAACATGTCATTTTTTTCTATCAGCATTATAGTTTTCTAGAATGTAATGGAAGTGAAAGCTGTATAGTTTAAAATAGATGAACTCCCCTTTTCCACCCACACACATAGTTAATTTTTTGCAGGGACTAAGAATGCTGGAGTAGGCAGGAAGTAAGTACTGTCACCACCAGTGGCTTCAGGCAAGTGATTGATATGCATGGTACTGACCATTCTGGCTTTGCCCTAGCAAAAACATTTAGGCCCATGCTTAACTGTAATCATGCTAGAGGTCCTGCTAAAGTGAAACAGAATTATTAGCGTACTTAATACTCTTCTGGCTCATTCTCTGAGTCCTCAGCACTCTTTTTTGTCAAGTTTCATATATTCAATATATTCTTGCAGAACAGGAGTGACCATTACTGCTAACTAATGGTGAACTGTAAAACTTAAGACAAATTTCCTTTTTGTGTGGCTGGGAGGGAGAACAAATATGTTGGTATAAACTGGTGAAGCTGATGTAGTTGTATTGGCGTAAGTTCAGAATTTGGCATGGGGCGGAGATGCAAGTAAAGCTGTATTGTACTTCTGTGGTTTTGATTCACAGAGGTTTGTGCGAACTTAGGTAGCTGGTGCACACATGGGACATCATCAAAGAGCCCAACCAGAAAGTCAGAGCTTGGATTTGGAGTGCCATACAGCTATACATTTAGAAGCATGTTGTTATAGTGAGGCAAGCAAAGCATCCTTTCATTAAAACAGGTAACTACTGTTTATTTTCAAAGTTTATTTTTATATATTACAATCTGCAATGTAATGAATATAATTGCTTTTTAGACATTTGATATTGTCATTATTCTTGAATGTTTACACTGCTTGCAAAGGAACTGGAAGGGTCCTCCTGTCAGTTGCTGAGTTCAGTTTACCACTACTATTGGCATCATATAATTTTCTTTTATAAGCTATCCTTTTTTTACTGTGGATTTGGAAGGCTGCTCTAGACCCTCACTTAGGCAACACCAAAATACGTTAAAAAAAAACCTTGAAAAAATATTTTCAGCCTAAATTTATTCATAACTAGTTTTTCCTGGATTTTTAGTGTGTCAGGGTTGTCCTTAGCTTAAACAGTCTCTTCCTCCTACTGTTTTTTCCCCTGTTCACAGATTTTTTTGCTAGGATAAACAAATCAAACTTTCTTAGGTTCCTCTTACAACATAGTTGCTCCATTTCCCGGAACAACACAAAAAGGACTTTCTTTACAGCTTTTGTAGGTGAATTTGACCTTTTTTTTGTAACGTGGATGAAGAGAACTGTATGCTATTGGAAGTACCTCTAAGAAATTAATTGAGAAATAAAAGAAATAAAAGAATAAAAAATACTGACAATTTGCCTTTTCATATTTGCATCGCGCTAGCAGCTCAAATTCCTTAAACAGATGCAATGAGGTCCTGCTTTTCTTCCTCCTGAGTTTAGAACTGAAGTTTCTGTTACTAGCAGAAGCATGACCTTACATTTTGTATTATTGAATTTCATCCCGCTTCTATTAATGCGGTCTGTAAGGTTGAGCAGTTCTTTCTGTATAATATTTTTATCCTTCTCAGTCTTGACAGTACCTTCCAACTTTGTCATCAGGAAATTTCATCGGCGTGTTGCCTTGTGCCAAAATAATTAATGAAAATGTTAAGCAAAAACTGTCCCAAAACAGGTCACAGAAAAACTTCACTTAAGCCCATGCTCCCCTGTACGAATCATCTTGCTCTTTAAATTTTCTAATGTCCTATCAAATACAAACATGCTGAAACAAAAAAAGACTTAAGTATTTTGCAGAGCAGTTTAACAATCCTTATTTATGTCAGTTGTCCCACTGGAGTCATTTGAGTAAAGCTTGCAGAATCCATTTTATAATCTCCATTCCTAGGTGAAAGAAATCTTCTTTCCCTTAAAATGCAGCTCACTCTATTAGACCAAACAAATATGTAATAGTTAAAATGAACTTTTTTTAAAAAGAAATTAAATACTTTTAAATGAGTTGTAATGGCAACTGGCTTTCTCATATGTACCTTTTGTTTGTATATTTCTATATGAAAGTTAATAACTGGTTTTGTATTGGAATTTATAAAAATCTTTTGGCAAAACCCACGATGTGTCCGCCTACTGTGTGCTTAATAATTAAACTGCAGGGTTTGGTTCCTTAATAAGAAAAGAGCAAGAAATATGATTAATAGCTAAGCATAGTCAGATAACCAGTGTGAACAGCATTATCTCCAATAGAAAAGTGAAGCGATTCTGTAACAGGAGATGGAACTAGGTAAACATCACTTGATCATGTGACAATTGCAATCCTTATTGGCAGTCTCTCAAAAAAGCATCATAGAGGGTCACAATTCAACATCTAAAGTTAGAAATGGTATAAGGCTGATAGTAATGAGGGCCAACATGCAGCTGCTAAGGTAGATTTCTAAATCACTGCCTTAATACATGAGAATCAATTACTGAAAACCTTTCACGATGGTCAAAATGTGACATTAAATAATTGAGTATCACATCAAATCTTGTCTGCAATTAGTTATCTGGAAAAGTAATTATGCAACAAAATCAAGTAGCTGAAATTAGTGATGTGAAGCACCCTGGTTATTCAAAGACTGTAGGAGAGGATTATTTTTTTTTTGACTTGTGACATGAAGTTTTAAGCACTTAACTAATTCTTTATTGAATTAAAAAAGTCTTGCTCAATTGTAATTTTGTCATTAGTCATATCTGCAATAGAAGATACATTGCACGTGAAACAGGTGTTAATGACTAAGTTTGTTTTGTCTAAAGTGAAAATGATTAGCTGTGGAAGAGAATGTCTTGCAAGCAGTACATTAAAAAGCAAATCTGTTTTGTTTAGGGGGGAAAAAACCAGCCTAAATTTCATTCTTTTGTCTCTTACACTAAGAGTGTAAGTTTAATGGGAGAACAGGTATGAGACACTCTAAAGGTCAAATTCGTTCTTTTAAAAAAAGCTATGATAAATGTAACAACATAGATGTTGTGAAAGGTTAGAAAAGCCATTAAAATATAATTTACATTAATAGAAGTAGTTAGCTTGCAGTAGTTAGCTCAAATATTCAAAATAAGCAAGAAAAATATAATTAATCAAAATAGAATATGTACCCAATGTAACAGACTTATGTTTAAATTCTCACATGAATATTGTTTTACAGCTTATAAATACAGGGAAACATTTATTTATGCAATCATGATAAACCTGATTATTTTTAAATGGCTTCTAATAGTAACTGTTGTCATGTATATGCCGGAACTGATAGGAAAATTAATTTTAATCGGTAGATCTGTACGGAACTTGATCTGTATGTGTATAGTACTTAAAAATCTAAACTGATAAAGAGTAGTTGGTTAGTCATGTTACTTAAGCTGGTCCCAAAATAGCCCCTTCCTTTTTTGGTAGAGTTAGGTTTGCAGCTGTTGTCTCTATCTGTTGTCTCTGAAGAAAATTTTAACATTAAGAGTTGCTGACGTCAATTTTTTTCTTTTTTTTACAGCTGATGTGGGCTTTGCCCCTGACAGAAGTTATTTGGTTCTAGCTCTGAGTTTGGAAGAAGTTGGTATATAGATTTTCCCTTAACTTTCAATTGATGTGTTTAGCTTTAGTGGGAGTAATACTATCACTTAAACCATGTTGTCGTCTCAAGGAGTTTTGCTACATCCATATGGAGTGCCAATGATTCTGCCGGCAGCACCATACTTCGCTGGACTTGTTCAGGTAATGCAAGGCCACTTCCAACAAGCAACTTAACTCTAGTGCACTTAGAGTAATAATTGGAATTTTTATGGTTGAGAAAGCAAACACTTTTAATACAGGCAAAAGCTCTCATGTAGTCAGTGAGAAGACAGTAGGAAATCAAAAAGATGGATCACCCTAATCTGTGTATTGACATCTCTCATGGCTGAATAAATGGTGTAGTTGAGCTATATTTGCTTGTATTGATTTGTCTGCTGTTTAACATTCATGCCTTTGCTTCATGAGGTTGACCACAGGGCAGAGGATTTGCTATCCATTCTAGGTTTCTGAGGGAGTCAGCATTCCCACGGCAGGTCATAAGACAAAGTAACTTACCATGATGTTTTTAGGTTAAGTGTTTTAGCACAGCAAATATGAATAGTGTTAAATATGCATTAATTCATATATTATGCGTCACACTGAATGAAAAAGGGTTTGTGTTTTTGTGTGTATAGAAATGTATCACCTTCACAGAATATTTATGCACATCGTATGAATTCTTTTGAACCCTGCAAGTGTAAGATCTTGCTTCAGGGCAAGAATTCTGTATTTTAGAAGTTAACTGGCAATTACTAGATTTGTCTGTGTTGTCTGGTTTCGCATTTATTTTATTTTTATCAAAAAGTGGTACTACTGAATTTTCTGCTGTTAGACTTAGGATTTTGAATAGAACATGTAGACACCAATTAAGCAAAAAGTATTCTGTTGTTTACAGTATTAGAAGACATTAAGAAAGAATTCAAGTAACGTTTCTGAGCACTGACAAAATTAAAAAACCAACAGTGTACTCTATAAGTGGTAGTAGTTAGATATTATGCATTAACAGGGTTGAGAGACACACACGTGTATTATGGCATTTCTGTGTCATGCTAGTGATCAGTTAAATTAACTGTAGAGGAGAGGCAAACTTTCATTATGCTCCTTTACTACAACAGTTAGCTGGCGTAGAGGGGCAATCACAGCACAAAGCAGGGTTTTTTTCCATATAGGTCCATTCAGTAATCAAAGACTGGGTTGTGTTCTTCACTTTCGGCTTAATATCAGATGCATATGTCTAAAATAGAAATATAGCATTGCCATTATCAGGTGTTGAAAAACTGCGTCTTCTAGGACATGCAAGCTGATGCTATTTTTTTATGCAGCGAGACACGGTGCCACACTTGAAAACATCAAGCAGGCCTTCATATCCGTTAGAATTTGGGGGTGAAGGTCAGACACTAGAGCTCAGTCAGACCCTGTGCCATCCTGTCCAATAAATAATTACAAGCAAATCGTGCCTTTCACTCTATGCTGATTGATGTTGAAATTGCTTTTGAAAGTTCTCATAAGTTCCTGTTATAGATTAAGTGCCGGTGTAGGAAAAATAACTGCACCCAACTGAAATGGGTGAATGTAATCAGGTTTAATGGACTCGAGAGCTTGTTGGGAATTAAATAACTATTGATTTGTTGGAAAGTTGCTGTCATTACAAAATGCCACTCTGGACGCATTATCCAAGCAGATAGATTAGAAGAAAGGGCCCTTTGAAAATTCAGGATGCCTTATTTCAATCTTTTTTCTTTTCTTTCTTTCTTTCCTTAGAAAGATATATCCAGGCCTGTGCTACTCCATTAGCATAGGTCTAAAATAGTCAAGCAATAAGAATTGTTCTACAAAAAAATAGGTATGTTTACAGGTACAGTTGAAAAGTGTTCTTCATATGGATACTTCTCTAGTCTCTCCTCTTCTCTCCCTCTCCTTAATGTCGTAGCTGAAAATTGCATTTTGGAAACAAAACAAATGTTTGAGTTATTGTCTTAGTGGGTGAACTAAAACATTAAATGGTTTAACCACTTTCTCACCCCAAGTTTGTATTGGCATTTGCAGTATCTGCAGTCAGCTTATGATACTAGAATGCTTATTGTTTGTCTCTTAGAGTAAACCTAAGTATTGTATCCAAAATAAATAATGCAAAGGACACTTGATAGGCATATTTATATCATCCTCTTCTAAGCAGTAATTACATAATGTTCAGACCTTTAGTGGAAATTTTCTTCAAAAATATGCCTTGATAAACTGATTATGCAAACGTTTTTAGTGGGTTGCAGGTTGAGAGCGCCAACCCTGAAGTATTTTGGAATATGAGGCTGTTTTAACATCTTAGAGGATTATAAGATTGCAATGTATTTATTTGCATGGATTTCTACAGAAAGTAGGTGTATTTCTGATTAGGGATTCCCCATCATTTCCGATCGGATTTACACCAAGATTGCATGTGAAACCAATGTAGACTGAGATTTGGGGGACTCTTTTGGTTTTTCTTTGTGTTTTGTATTACATGGCTGACGAGAAAGCTCAGATCTCTGTGGAGGACTGGTAGTCTTCACGGGTTCTGCACCTTCAAGTGCTGTATATTATCTTAGTTTATGCTGTGTATGTGCAGCCTTTTCTAGCCTTTCCTCCTAAATTCATCAGTAAACTCTATCTTGCATCCTCTGCTTGCTTTGGTCACACCCTCTTGTTACAGAGTACTGGAATGTGGGAAATTTAGGACAAACACAAAAGGGCAGGTACTTTGGATACATCTCTGGAAAGACTTTAGATAGACAGCTATGTGTATTTTCCTAATTGCATGTATTATTCTATTAAGAAGATTTGTATTCCTCTTACTGAGATCATGTGTTTCAGTGAGACAATGAAAAGTGGAATGCATATGTTCTTGGAGAGAGAGAAGGGAGTTGTTCTAAGTTACAGATATGTCAAAATGTATCAAATTATGTCAAATATAATTGCAAGCTTAGTTTTATATTCCAATAAATAAATATACCTTCAAAAAAACTTATTAGAATGATGGTGGTATTATTGCCTATGATTTCTTAACCCATTTTTTAATAAGAAAAAGTGAAATACATTTTCCTCTCCCTTCTTCCTCCTGGGTGAAACTGTAGGAGGAAAAAAATCACATGAAAGTACAAATGATGCATAAATAGCATTATGCCTCATGTGGGTGGGGAAATGTTTTCTGACTTGGCACAAAAGATGTACTGGCGGCTTCACAGGCTGTCACAGTTACGCTGCCATGAGGACCAAAGCAGGTACTGCAATCCAGCAACTGCGGATGCTGTGGACAGCAAGGCCTACCTTGTGTCAAAACTATCATGCTGTTTCTCCTGGCAGGTGAGATAAAAATTGCCACAGAGGATTAAGTGGCAATCCCGGAAAAGACTTCTTATCCTGCCCTTGGTTCATATCCCAATTTGATATGGTCATTTGATTCCTATGGGGGAACTCTTAAGTCCAGCTAAGCCATGGAGTCGGGAAGTGTGGCTGTGTGCTACTGCACCCTCTTACATGTTCTTAGAATGAACATGTAAAACAAAGTTCTGTTTATCATTAAAATTAGGAAGTGCAGCATCAAAAAAACTATTTTGCAATTCATAGAAGAATAATACGTTTTGCAGAATAACAAGTTCAAGGTCTCCGTATTAGCTTCATCTTTCATGGCTTTGAGTGTCTTAGGTATATAAAATCTTTCCAATTGCTCTGGATACTTGGAATGTTAGGATTATAATAAAATATTTTAAGAACACAAGTGCAATATATTCAAATTCAAATTATGGATGCTAAATTATTTATTACATGGCTGGTTTAGGTGTCTCAATTTCCATTTAGCAGAGAAAAAGGGGTTCATATGCATTATTATAAAAATTATTAGAAAGGAGTTCATATGAATTATTATAAAAATTATTAACGTTGAAATTACTTAGACTTTTCAGTAAACTACTGGAAAATTCTGAATAGACTTAATTTTATATTAAATAGAATTCTATTTAATATGAAATGCACTACTTTAAAGATTAAAAGGACTTTTTTCTTCTGAATATGGTCAGTAATCTTTAGCTTTTATTTTAGCATAGTGACCAGAACAGCTCTAAGAGGTCTGAGGGTTTAAGTTTATATTCACAGTTCAAGACTGCGCTCAGCTAAGCTAAAACCTTTTCTTCTGCTTTTATTTGCTTATTTATTTGTATGGTGGTCATAGAAGAAAAGTAGGAAATTGATGGCTGTTGATTAACTATTTTAATAAACTGGGAATTACTGTACTTTTAAGTACGTCATTCTTAAGCTTAAATTATTCTTAAGATATTTTGATTATATCTGTGCTTCTGATTTTCCATAACTGGTTAACTTGGTATGTTTGACTGACAACTGGAAAAGAGGTAATCTGGAGACAGTTCCATTTTATTTTAGGGCCAAGTGAGAGAATTGCCTAGAATATGCTGTGAAAAGTAGTTCTGCAGACTTCTTCACAGTTCCCTCTTTACCCGTCTGTAAAATACTTGTTTTAGTGCTGTATTGGGAAGTGCTAGCAGTTGAATACATTCAGAATACTTGTAGAAGCTAGTGTGTTCAGCTACCTACAAAATCATGCTTTCTGGCAGTCCAGTTTTGAAAAATGATGTGGATATGTTGTCATACCTTAGACTAAAAAGGCTTCTGTAATTTAGTAGATTTTATTTGAATAATGTATTTGAAATAGAAGTGATGAGAGGTTTTAATCCTTCCCATGTTGCCTGAAGTGGTTTATAGTTGTTGTGGTTGTTTTTAGATGACAATCTGGTGGAATGCAGTGCATAATTTCTGTTTACATTGGCTGAATTGCCTATTTGAAATGCAGTTAAGTAGATGATTTACCTTAGATGCAGATTTATTCCGGCTTGATTGTGTTGTTCTCTGTCTTTGCAAGTGATAAGGGTCTTCTATTACTAGTACTGTACTCCCAGCGCTTTGAGTGGAGGACTAATGTTTTAGTACTGCAATCACTTTTCACCTGTGTGTAAATTGCTCTGTTTTTGAGAGTGTATCTAAAATTTCCTCTTGCTCAGTCTGAGTTGCCAAGTTTTTCTCCTTTGTGTATCAAAATTGCTTTTAATAGGAGATGTAAGGTGGTGGTGATAGTGATGGATATTGTGGTGTGTATTACTTTGTTTACAAACATTTTCAGTTATCAATGTTTAAACCTCTGGCAATACAACTTCAGAATTTTTTTTTTTTTTTTTCCTTTTGATACATGGATCAAGCAATGTAGCCAACATGTATTCTCTGTGAAACCTGTCATTTGCTCAAGAGGCTACAGACAGCTTTGGAAGTATTTTGTTACTGCTATTGCAAGAGTTTATTTTCTTTTAACCTGCCTTTGTTTCTTGCTAATAAGTGCAGATATCCTAAAATACCTGGTGAGTGAACCTGCAGAGGGGAGAAGGAGGGGCAATGCCACAGAATATCTTTCCCATTGACCAAAAAGACTTTTTTTAGTGAGAAGAATAGGCTGCCTAAATAGTTTTAGTTTGACTAAGAAACAAGTGGTTATTCTCTCCTCCCATCTTGCATAATCTTGTCTCACTAGCCTTTATTTCAGAAATCAATGCGTAACATAATTTGAATGAGTCAAGCAATACTGCATTACCTCTTATTCTGTCAGCTTGGTCAATGTTGTGTTATAATCAGGGCTTCTTTCTGAGCTCAGCACAAGTGTGAAAGATTTCAGCTGACACCCAACAGACACAGAATTTTTTCCTGTCCCACTTTTGCATGTAATATCACTATTAGTGAATTTTAGTGAGCTAATTCACTAAATATATAATTGTGGTCACTAGCTTGTGTGTCGGATAATACACTCAAATGGAGTGTTTTAGTGTGGCAAGAAACTGGGTAAATCTGGGCCTTCATGGGTGCAGCTTCTGCAGTGTTTTAAGTGGAATAAATAAAAGGATATTTGAGTTTGTATGAACAGAATAGCTTCTACAGGTAAAATAACGTTCATTAGGATGGGTTCTATTTATTTGTTCATCCCCTAAATAAGACAAAACTTTTAAGATTTAGATTCTCTGCAAAAGCAGATTATTTAATTTCGCTTCCCTAACTAGGAGCCAGCAAGCTGATATGGCTGTTTCCAAGGATCTGGAATTTCAGCTGATTTGATTCCTGCCCCACCCCCCACCCCACTCATGCATCATCATCAGTAATAAAAATTCTGATGGCCAGATTATGCCAGGAGACACAACTTTGAAGTTCTATTGCTTTCAGTAGAGTGATACACAACAGATATAAAAATATGCTTGTCTATCTAAATATAGAACAATTATTTTTATGGAGTTGGCTTGAATATTTTACCTATTCACCCTCTGGTAAGGGTTAATCTTGTGTTACATGAGCTAAAGTTAGAAACCAAGTTAAAATACATCTTTTGTTTTATTCGGTCTATTTGGTTGCTTCCTTTTTTTAAACTGAAGTATTCAGGTAACTCTTTTCTTGGACGTAGTTTCAAAGAGGATGTTGTAAAAATGTGAAATGTCTATTTCAATAGACCAGGTTGTGCAAAAAATATAGTAAGGACATAATCATTTAAACTGTAAATACTTTCAGCTGAAGTAATTGGGGATTGCATTTGAACTACTCTATTAGTAGGTGAGAGTGATGGAATCACATCTGGCTAAATATTTGTCAGCTAGGTATCACAGCTGTCTTAAGTTTACAAGCATGAGAATGGTTCACAGATAATTTGAAAAATTTGGTGGGTTTTGGTGTTGTTTTTTTTTCCTTAGTGTAGTGGCAGGTCACGAACATTGTAAATAGATAATAGGAATTTGATCCAGGTAGATTTTCTGTGTTAGAGTTTCCATTTGTGTTTCATGACATTCAGATTATTGTGGATTAGGGCAAATTCTGATACCCTGAAGCCTTCTCTTCCTCTAGTGGCCAGAGATACATGAGCTAGATAGTTTGGAGGATGACTTAATTGTCTTTAATTCTGATGGTTTTATTACATCAGTAAAGAATCTTTTTTTTTTTTCATCTACATATTGTTTTATTGCTGATCAAGCTGAGAAGAGAGTAAAAGTCTCTTGCCTATATATTCAAGAGTCAGAATGGTTCATATTCTGTCTTTTAAGATTTTCTTTGAGGCCTTTGAATTAAATAAAACAAATTGTGCATTTCAAGGAAATGTTATTAAGACTTTATTGGAAAGTATCCTTAAGGAAAAGCAACTTATTTCTTATTAGGATAAAGCTAAAAAAACTTATAAAGCAGTGAACTGATCAGGGCTATGCTGATTTTTTTTATTTATTTTGAGAGATTAAAAATCTGATGACTGATCATTACCCCAGTGCTTTTTCATCTTGTAGAGCTAGAAGTACACTTTTGTTATGTCTCTGTTCTTACTTTGCCACACTATTTCAAAAGCATGTAATGTCTTTCTGCATGCTAATTAGTAAAATTTTAAAGTAATAGAGGAGAAATTGGTAGGTTGTTTATATATTGTTTTACTGTGATAAATGTCTGTGACGCCTTATTTATCTGTAACATTTGAATATCTAGCAATACAGTAAAATGCATCTCCAGCTGTCTTAGACATGTAAACTGCAAAACATCTAACCCAGGTAAGAGAGTGGCTGCCAAATTGCAAATACATAGATTTCTCTGAAAGTTACCAGCAACTGTGCGGGTATGCATCAGCTGTCATCATTTTTACTGACAGTGGTACTACATACAAGTGTGTTTCAAAGACTTTGAAAGCAAATCATATTGACACTTGAAAGCAAGAAAGAGAAAACAGGAAATTTCCAAACATTTTACTTGTCTTCCATCCTAGAGAAAATCTTAGAATTATATTAAATCAGAACCTCAACATATGTGAGAATTCCAAAGAGTGAGAAGAACAGGTTAAAAAAGCCTCCCCTTCCCCCCATCCCCGCCCCAGGCTTTTTAAAAGATATAACCACATAGTTGGTCAAAAGCAAAAAAAGATGACATTTCGTTGAGAAATAAAAGGTGATTAGAGGTGAGGGAAAGCAGGTCTTCCTGCATCTGTGAATGATCTTGTAGCTAATAATACAGAATGAATCGGTCTTTTTTTTTTTTCCCTACTAGCCTCCGTGTGATACTGACTTTTAGTGAATTAGTAAACCTGAGAAGTCCTTCCTTGCTCCCTAGAGATAACTTTTTTTTTCTCTAAGTGTGGCTCAGGTGATTAGGCTCAGTTGGATGCTGAACTGAGTGCTTAAGATGGGACCTGCTTCAGTTATCTGAAAGAAGGTTTGAAGGTGTATACACCCCTATGCGAAATGGTTTCTTATTCTCTAAGTATTGGATGCGTATTTTATGGTACATAAAATGACCAGCTTTTTAGTATTTTTTTTCTTTAGTTTCTCTGAGGTATTAGATCTTGTCTGTGCAAAAAGAGATTAGAGATACATTTTTAATACTTTGAGAAATACAAAAAAGCCTATTTTTGATAAAATAAGCTCATATTTACTATGTTTTCTTTCTCTTTGACTCGGAATTGTTCTGAAAAACATTTGAATAAATTTTTTTAAAAAGAAATTTGATCTTGCTAACACTTGAGGTACAGAGAGAAAGTAAACCTCTACAGCTGTACTTCAATGAAAATATTTTTAACTCCAGTTATTTAAAACATAACAAAACTTAGGTACTATTTAGAGCCATCAAAAAAACGGATGCAAGAGGATGCTGATTGTTTCTATACAAAACAGAAAGTAGAAATTCTTAAGAAAGCCATGAGGGTAGTTTTAACAGAATCTCAACAAACTTTTAGTCTATAGAGCCTGAACCATACTTGAAAAAGTCTCCTCCTCAGTATCTTAAAGAACTTATATTTCGTTATGCATTTGTAATAACTAATTAGTACTAAATGGTTTTTAAGGTTGCGGTACATGGAAACTGTCCTGTATTGGAAAGCTGTCTATTCAGGTACAAGCTACAGAGCATGTTTTCACTATTTGATCTCCATTCCATTGAGTGTTACTTTCCGAAGTGCAGCAATTTTCCTACCTTGTCCTGAGATAGAACAAGGAGAATGAACAATCTAGCATGTTCTGTTGTGACAAGTCATGCAAGAGTCTGTTCTGAGATGAGCATGGGAAAGAGCACACGCTTTCCTTTTACTAAGGGAAACTAAGTGTAATTGGAGCACCCACCCCCCTTCTGGAACACAGGAGTAAATTACACTATTGATTATTACATTTTTAAAAATCTTGTGTCTAGACACAAAGCTGTACCCATATTTTTTTGTCTTTTTGGCCTTACAATGTCTAAAATTAGAATAAAGCAAACCTGAAATCTTGAAAATATCTTAACCTGTCTGTGACCAGCTCATCAAATTAAAAATCTACCTAGATACAATGAGAAGGATCTAGCAGTTATCACTAGCTGGATCCAGTAACAGAAGAGGGTTTAAGGCTAACTGGAACACAGCAGCTACGGTTAGGCCCAGTTCTCCTTGAAAGACCAGCCGGTCTTTGGCAAATTGTTCTTCCTTCTCAATTTCCCCCTGTCAAATCAGTTCTTATGTTTGCTATTCATTTTAAAAAAAGCCTGCGGTTGCAGACATGGCTCTGGTAGTTCCATGTTTGTTTATTCATTCAGAATCTTAAATATAAAATGAAGGAAAGCATTGCATGTAAGGATTTACTTCTAAATACTTCTAAAGGTTACCTAAAATTGTTGTTGATTCAAAGAAATTTTTCGAAACTAATCATTCTGTAAGAAAAGAAATAGATGGATTGGTTTCATTATAGCATTGGTCAATGTGTACTAGGAAACTGTCTTCGCTGGCTCCTGTGGTGACTTATTTTGTAGACATAAGTTGTTAAAACATAGTCGAGCCTTTTGAACACTGCTGTTACAGGAAATGAAATAAATCCATTGCAGGATTCTCAGAGTACCATTTTTAACTGACACACTGTGCTGGATTGACTGAAGAGAGTACGTGGTCTTTTTTTCTGCAGAAATGAATGCTTTGATTTTTATGCCTTCCTCCATGAAGGAACAGTTAAAATCAGGGAAATGTAACAGATGTTCATACACATTTCCCATCTGAAAATGCCTTCCACTGGCCAAGACGATTGTTAGGCACAATTAAGCCCAGTATATACATCCTGTACTGTAAGCCAAGTCTGCTGAATATGTTCCCAACAGGGAAGCACAGATTTGGAAAGAAGGCAGTTTATATGAACTTTCATCTGCAGTAGATTTTTGAGACTCACTGTGTGAAAAACATAAGGAGACCTGGCTGACAGCTCTGAGTCTGTGCCCCAACGCACTGCACTGTAAACTATATCTTTAAGAGAAACTTTCAATCCATGAGAAAATTTCATACACATTTCAGGGATGCTAAGACTTGAAATCTGATTTCTGAGTGGCATTTGGTATTATGTTGCCAACTGACTTGAAAAGCTTGTGATATTATGCCTTGTAAGGTTCCACATTCAGTCTAATTGTCACTGTAATCAGCTTTATGATGGCACCTCTTCGTGATGACTACAGGGATGTATTTTCCTCTTTTTTGCATATTATGTCTGAAAAGTGAGGTTTTGATTTCAGAGGCATACTGGTAGTGAAGGGAAGAAGGCACTGTCGACCTGCAGACTTTTAAAATCATGTCTGACATGTTTATGCAGAAAGTGGGATTTGTCATCTACTGTTGAAAAAGATGCCGAGAACCAAATACTCTTATATTTTGTGGTATGTATTGTAACTGAACACATTATAGTTGGCCGTTCTGGAAAAGCATGCCTTCCTGGTATCTCAAAAATTGCAGTGATTGACTATTTTTGTTGTATCAGAATATCATACAGACACTATGAAAGTGTGTTGACCTAAAAATGTCAGTGGGTATTTCATACCAGTCTTCTTTTGTACTTTTCTTTTTTTTTTTTCCTTTTTTTTTTTCTTCTTTTTTTTGGGGGGGAGGGGGGGGGAGCAGTGGGGAGGAGGTGGGGAGATGGGAGGAGACAAAAATGCAAGACATATATTGTTTTTCTGTTTTGTAATGCCTGTCTCTTAATAATGTAAAAAGCTCTGTGCTGGGTCTGCAAAAAGAATCTGTAAGTTGCTGGGCAGTCGTTAAGTCTTTTCACTGAAATATGCAAGAGAACTGTAAAACCTGTCTGCTATTCTAGTTGTCTTATTCTGTAATAAGACACAAACCTGCAAATACTGATTCCCTGTTGTTCTCTGTCCTTAGTTCTCCATACGATGTCTTTGTTAAATTCCACTTCATGTGGATATAAGTAGGGTTTATTATCTCATGTTATCTTTACTCATGGCAGAAACAGGGAGAAAGCTGGCCTGTGGTCTCATGTGCAGATGGTGATACACAGTTACCTGTATTTCATAAAGGCAAGAAAGTGAAACTCTTCTGGTTTTCTGAAAAATATGCTTTGTTCCTAAGAGAGAATGTCTTAAGTATCTCTTCGTTAGTCCTCTGGAACTGGTGGACTTCTGAGGAGTACCTAGAACACTGCTGGGCAGTGTATGGACTTCAAATGTGCCTAAAAATGATTCTGTGTATGTTAACTCATGTGGTGGCAATGTATTTATTTGTGGTACTTGTCCACAAGAAACATTGTCTTGCTTAAGTGTCTGTGAAATGTACTTTTTATATGCTGTTCTGTGGTCATCCTGGGGTCACTGTATTCCTGGTGGAAGGTTTCTGACTGCAAATTTATCTTTTGCATTGTTATTGGTTGATTCTTACAGAACTGCAAAAAGTTTTTGTAATAAAAGACTTCCTCTAGCAGAATAATAGCAAAATGCTGAGAAAGGTATTTTTTTATTCTCTTGGTTTCAATAAGAAATGGGAGATCAAGAAGGAAAGAGGTAGTCAGCCCAGTGATTCTTTGGTGAATTTATTTATCATGGGAGAGATTATTTCAGAATATTAATAAATGTGTAGTACTGTGCTTCTGGATAGATGGGATAGCATCTTCTGTTTTACATTTTCAGTTTATGCTAGTTGAATTCATTGTAGAGCTTTTCCTTTCCTGAGTTCCAGAAGTTAAGACCAAGTACCTGAAATACTTAAAAGTAGTTCAGACTGGGTCAGAGCCAGACTACATAATTATTTAAGCCCCTATTTCATAGTTTTTTGTTTGTTTTTGTTTCTGAGCACGTCTTCTTTTCTGACACAGCAAATAATCTGCCCAGTGCTTTATTTTCTTGATACCATTCTATAAGATTGTTGTAATATTACAGTTTTTACCCCATGTTTCTCACTTTTCATGTTCTGTATGCCTCTTATTTCTCTCACCTTGTTGCTTTTGTAATATTTTCATGTAACTTGGAATGCTTCTCTGTTACTAGGATGGCATAACTTTTTTTTTAAATTTTATTAATTAAAATTATCTTCTGAGCACCAGTCTTCAGTTCCATTGCAAAAAAAAAAACCAAACCCACACAAAAACCAACCAGCACCCACAACATAAAAATAGATTGTGAGTTGGGAATCGGACACCTTCACAAACAGATCCAAGACATATTTTTAGGGAACACTGTATACTGGCAAGCATTTAAAGTATTTGTGAAGTATTTCTTGAGAGTGATGCCTGTTAGCTCATGAGGTGATTCTCAGATAGACTGTCTAAAATGCCATCTTTTTTACTACTAGCTCCCTAACCTAATGATTAAAACTAAGGAATTAATTTGTCTGTGGATATACTGTGTATTGATACTATTTCCTTCTTAATATTTGTTACATTTACCACTTTGCTCTTGAGTATGCATACATAATTCTGCTTAAGCACTGTGTTTCCTTGGAGGGGAGGATAAAAGTTATAAATTTAAGTAAAACTGATTTATTGTTTTCTTGGGGGGTTCGTTGGTTTGTTGAATAGCAGTTGTGATTCAAGAATAAGATCAAGTAGTTATCCATCCCTTCATGCCTTTTTGGAAAAGAACAGCGTACATATTTTGTGATTTTGTTTAATAGTTAGCTTTTGTTCTCTAACAGAAGACTTTGAATATGTATTACCTACTGCAGAAATAGAAACATCAAATTGAACACATAATGGTTCTTTCTGTCTCAGGACAGAACATTTTTGTTAAAAATTGACGAAAACTATTTCTCTAATGTAAAAAAAGCCCCCCCCCCCCCTTTTTTTTTTTGTCTCTTATTTTGTGTTCAGAATTAGAAAATGCATGTATACATTTATATAAGAAAGGTTTATGCCCTGAAGAGGGATTTCTGATTCACAGGTTTAAAGGTGTTTGAGACAGGAAGGATCATTATGATAATTTAGCCTGTCCTCTTGAATATACATGCTACAGAATTTATCTGAGACTGGCTTAAAGCAGACCTTTTGGAAGATATTTAATCTTGTTTTAAACATCCAAGTACTTTTGATTCCATCAGTTTCACTGATACCCTACTGAACTGTTTGAATGTTTAATTACCCTTGCAGTTAAGACATTGCGAGGCTCTATTTCTCTTTATTTCCGCTTCTAGCCACTGGTTCCTGCTCGGTTTTTTTGTCTGCAAGATTGAAAACGCAAAATAACCACAAACAAATGGGGAAGCTCTTGAAGTGTACCACCTCCTAGAAGAGATGTATATCACAGACATGGAGAAAAATAGGGAAGGAAGGCACCTTGTGGGATCATGTAATCTACTTCTCTGCCTGAAGGCAAGATCAACTTTGCCTGTGTCATTCCTGACAGATGTTTGTCGAGCCTGCTCTTAAGATCTTGAATGACAGGGACTCTCTAACCTCTCCAGGCATTTTACACTTGCACTAGAGGTGGTTTTTTTCCCCAATGCCTGAGTTAAAATTTTACATTTTGTAATTTAACCTCCCATTTTTGTTTTAGGTAGAGCGGGCATAGACAATGCATTCTTTCTGTCCTTTTTGTAGTGGCCCATTATCTGCTTAAAGACAGGGATATCAAACTCAGTCTTCTCTTCTTGTGGTAGTGCAATCCTCATTCCTTCAGTCTTTCCTTCTAGAGTTTTCCTTAGCCTCCTTCGGTTGTGAAACATTATGGATAAGATTTTCAGATCCACAGAATTATTTACTTATCTAATTTTTCTTTCTGAGAAGAACACAATATAATATATGAAGCATAACTTTCCTTCAGATACTTGAAATCAGAGTGGGATATAATAAAATTTTGCTAGTTAGATACAGATATACAGTGGGTAGGAGAGGTGAGAGTTAACACTAAGTTATGAGACAGAGCACTGTGAAGGATGAGTTTATTTTGCTGTTATTAAAAATTTCATTTCAAGATAATCCCTCTGAGACTTAACACGTTATTTTAAGAAAAGCTTCCTAGAGCAGCAGTAAACAAGACACAGTACAGTAGGTTCAAATGATACATAAATGTTTGGATTTTTTTAAGTATACCATTTATTGAGTCTATTTCTGATACAGTGCTGAAAGAAACAGCAATCATGTTGCCTATGTGTTTGTAAAGAGTGACATTTGTAAAGTAAACTATTTAAATAATCAGCACTCTGAAGCCTTGTCTGCAGTTTTTGGCTGTCAAATTTTGTGAAATAATGTTTAAAGAACAGGCTAGTTCTTTACTGATTTTTTGCGTATCCCTTCTTCTTAAGCAACTCAACCGAGGCTTATTTTTGAGGTGCTGCTGTATGTGTGCAGTATCAGCTTCTGTGCATGGCTTTGTCAAAGCATGTAGTCTGTGCCTCTGAATGTCCGAAGAACAAGAGGACTGCATCCTTCCATCTAGATCTATTTATTTACATTGGTGTCACAATGCCCCAGTCACCGTTACTACAGAAAAGTGTGAAGAAACCTCACTTTACTGTATAGCATTTACATTAACATAGGACATATTTAACTACTGTACTGCACAGGGTTGGCTTTTTGTACTAGTACGACGTGAGATTACTTTGTATTACACCCACTGTTGGAGTGGACAGCATTATGGAAATCACAGCAGAAAAGCCACAGACTATTTAAATACAAGAAAAGCATAGTCTTCTCTTAAGAAAAAGTGAAGCCTCAACACAGCAGGTAATGGTAATGATATGTGGTTTTGGTAGGCATAACTGATTACATTAATGGCAAAACAGTAAACAAAATGCACATATGCTGCCTTTGTGTTACCTGCACATAATTGTCCCTTGATCATCATCACTGTATTTGAGAGAATTATTATTTTAAGTGTATAATTTCTCCCTTTTTTTAAAGTTTGTAAAGATAGGTGACAAAATATAATGTATGAATACTTATACTCTTCAGGTCTTTTAAAGCCACAGTGCTGTAAAGTCACATGTCACAAATTGTAATCAATCCATATTTCATTTGACAGCCTCCAGTAAAAGAAGGCTTTTTGGCACACGTTTAGGAACATTCCTGTTCAAGAAGACACTGAAATTACAATAAAGCACATGCTGAAGTGCTTTCCTGAATTAGGATCCTAGTACTCAGTAAATATAATCACATTTTCTCAAGTTTTCCCCTAGTGTTAGTATCAATGATGGGATCTGAAACTGAGGCATGGATCAAGAATAATCTGTGATCAGGAAAAGGCAGATAAATAGTCATGGAAAAGCAGAGAGATTAAGAAACACAGAGAAGTGAAGTGAAATAAATGAGCCTTAGCAAAGTGGGATTTATTTGCCAGTTTTTATTTGTATCACTGTATAAAGTGACTCAAAAAAACCCCCATATGTACCACATTTCTGCTTTAAGGAATCTTCTTACCCTGACTTGCTTTTTTTCCCTTAGTGATTCACGAGAGTGTTAATGTGTTGAGGTGTACACAGCAGAAATAAATCTAGTTAGAAAATCAGGGCCTAGTGAGTAAGGGAAGTGTGCTGGAACCTCACAGCCCTTCTTGAGGGCCTCCAGGTGACCATTGCCAAGTCTTGTTCTTGTAGAATTTACTATGTAGTCTTAGAGAAGGAGGAGAGCTTTCTCCCCTCTTACTGGCAAGCACCGGGGAGAGCTTGTAAAGGGTCAAAATGTGATAAGAAATGTATAAAGATGCAAGAGTGCCTTTATGGCTCACTCCCAGACACAAAATACAGATAATAGGGCATCCTTAAAAGAAATATTTATAGACTTTATGTATAATTTTCTATTTACATCATGGAAGAACAGAGAGGAATATAATAATAAGGTTATGATTTCTTTTGCTTAAGCTTCATAATGATAATCAAGATCTTAGTACATTAAAGTTATCTTCTTATAATTTTTCTTCAGTTTCTTTTCTTCACTCTGGTAACCATTCTCCCCTCTCCTCTGGTTTATGCATTGATGCTTGCATAAATAGGAAGTGATCCTTATAATGTGGACAAAATCATGAGTGTAATTCTGGAAACTTCTTTCAGTTTGCTTAATATGATGTTTTATGCTTTGTCTCATGTATATAGCTAAGGATGTACGCCTGTTTAATTATATGAGCGATTTCTGTCTGGAGCATGTGAGGAGAGAGCTGTTTCTCCTGTAGCCTAACATAGATCATGTATTTTCATTTAATGAAACTTGTCACAGCTGATGTTATCCTTTCAGGGGCAGATTTTCAGGTAGTTGCATACATTATAAAACTAAAATACCTCAACAGCAGTGTTCTTTGGGAGACTTGTGCAAAGGACGTGTATAGTTTTAAATTCTGTGGACTTGTTGGAATGCAGCACTGTTGTACTAGAGTATGAGTTATTTTGTATGAACATTTCTGTGAAATGTAAATATCACCAGGAACCAGAAAAACAGGTGAAATGCTTGTAAAGGTAATAAATACTTGATACTTGAAGATTGTACTGAAACATCTCAATAAGGTAGAGTTTACAATGTTTTTAAAATTAGCAAAGATTTGCTACATGCTTAAAAATTACTATTTCTCTTTATTTCAGTTGGTGTAGGCATACTCTTTTTTTCCACATGCTGTGTTTCTTATCGCCAGGATGTGCTTAAATCATGTTCTGTACTCAGTGAAGCTTTGCTGAAGAATGTCAGTCAATAGTTGCAAAGCTGTCAAGCACTTTCCCTAAGTTGAATTTACACAGGCACCTCAAGAAGAAATTAATGAAGTCTTGTTTCACTGCACATGTGTAGCCATTTTTAATAAACCTTGTGATCTAAAGTACTTTCTGTGCAATTGCATTTTTTTTTCTGGATTACAAAATGGATAAAGCTTCACCAGCCTTTGCAGAATGAGGAGAATTGCAATTTACAATTTTTTGTGGAAAACATTCACTTTAGGTTGGTGATATGTGAATTTACTCGCTTATTTATTATACCAGTGATAGATTATTCTCACTTCTACTTAAATTTGACAAGCTGCGCAGTGCTAAACCCTGCTAAACTGGTGCAAAGACCCAATTACAGAAACTACAAAGGCATGCAAGAGTAAGCAAAGAAAAAACATTTAAAAGGATTAGAGATCAAAAATAGAATAATTCCAGTGAAACTGCATTAGGAAACGTCAGGCAGGAAAACATGAAAGAATTAGAGTATGAAGAACAAAGCTTTTGAAAACTGAGAAACATATTTTAAAAATTATTTCTGTTAACTCCCTTTATTAGAATGAAAAGAATTTATTGGAAAAGTACGTATTTTTCAATGTTGTAATGAACTAAACACTTGTATTCTTCGTACATTGTTTATGGAGTTTGAGTTGCTTCTGTAGAGTAGCGGTAGCTGGCTTTAAACAAGGATTTTAAAAGTAAATTGTATCTTTAATTTTAAATAAAATGCTATCTAAGATTTATGAAGAATTGCAGGGTGGATTTACTCTAATGCACGCTTACCCCTGTTAAACGTGTCACACCTTTTATTTCTTCTGTGGCTTTAAACGCTACCTTTCCAGCTAATCCTTATTTCCTTATTCAGTAGACATGGTGTTGTGCTGTATCTAGAGTGCTGATGAAATTGTGGTACAATCAGGAATGAAAATGGCATTTGACCCTTACTTTTCTTCATACAAATGATTATTGTGTAGAATTCATTTTCTTTGCGCAGGGGAGCTGGGAGAATGGGATAAATGAAAAATAACCATTCCAGGAATAAGACATACTTAATTGTGATTCCCCCATGTTCCTTGGAGGAATTGAATCCAATTGACAATTGTAAGAGGGCTTTCATTAGATAAAAGTCTTGAAAATACTCCAGAAGCTTTGTATAAATTATTACTTGCTGTGTATTTTTGGTCAGCATGGAACCACGTTCCTCTAGCAGTTCATCTGAACTTATTATTCAGGCTTCCCTTTCCATCTCGGACCTACTGTGAGGGTATCAGTTTGGGAATGGATGAGAAGTGTTGTGATGTTTCGAAATATTTTTGTAGAAGCATTGACTACTGGTTGAGGTGCTGTGTAGACAGTCACTGTCTCTTCTCTGGGGTTGTTCTTCATGTAGCTATTGCAGTATGGTTGAAGCCTGGGAGGGATACAAAGCAAGACAGATGGTTTCCCACAGACTTCCCCTCTAGCTCTTTCATCTTTCATCTAACTATTAATTCATCTGTTTGGATGGATACATTCACGCATGGAACCAAGATGAATAATAATGAGATTTTTAATAACTCCCTACATTTGCATTCCTTGTAACTCTTTACATGGTTCTAGCTGATTAAAATGAATCATTTACATAATTAACATATGGTTATAGTGTTGGCTTTAATATGCTGATTATCTCAGTACTTTTGTCTAGAGTCAATTGGATTCAAACTGTAACAATTGTTTGAAGTGAGAATAGTTTATTCCTGTGAGGGTTGGTGAATATTTGCCATGGGGCCTGATTAGAAATAGCACAACTGTCCAAGAAATTCTTTAATGTAAAGCATGTATTAAAAAAAACCAAAACAAACCAAAAATTTTTAAAAATGTCTATTACATCTGCTGTGTTTAGGTCAGGCTTTACAAAGAGCTTTCTATGGTTAGGGAGACTTCTGCCATTAGTTCCTTAGTGAGATACAAATAAAGTACCAGGCATAGTAGTAAGAATTAATCAAGACAACCAATACAAGTCTAATTGTTTCTTAATTTGTAAAGACTTTTTTGTTTCTTTTCTTTAAATCAGATTTAGAAACTATACTAATAATTATTTTTTAAAAATTATATTAAGGTAGAATTATGAAAATATATGGGGTTTTATTACACTAAATGTCGTTCAGTGTTTTTATATTCACTGGATTACCCTACTCTTAAGATTAAAAAAGGAGTAGTTTTCATATTTGTTATTTTGCTTGTTTCCTCCTAGCGTGCATGTGTAGCAAGTAACAGTGAAGCCATCATATTTTAAGAATTGGTAGAATATTTTTCCAGTCTCGCTATCACCCTTGATGGTGTGCTTAGCTTCCTAATGCAGAAGCTGCTTGAAAACAGAAGAGAAAAGGATTGTCAGTTTTTGTGGTTAGGTAACTAACACTTGTGTCAATAAATGCTTTTTGAATGTTCATGAATATTTGAAGCAAATTTGTGTTAATTGCACTACTGTTGTCCACAATTAGTCTGTGGTAGACATGATTAATTGTAAAGAGCCTTGACATTTATGCATAAAAGGCTTGAGGTCAAACAGAAATGGAGAAAAATGGTTGCTGCAGCATTGGCAGATGGAATGCTAATGCATTTTGACTTGTACTGAGAATAATGATATTTCTACATCAATAGCAAATAATTGTTTTAGAACTGCGGAATATTCATCTCCTCTCCTTTGCTTTTCTTTCTCTGTTTAACTTTCTTCCCTCCCACCCTGGGATGCCACAGTCACTAGTTATTTTTACAATGTAGTCTTTAATTGGCTTGAATACTTCTTTATCAAATGCTTTCCTGGAAACCTACACCAAATTGCTAGCTGGGAAAGGCCTATATTGATTTGCTTCTCTAAGGAAAAGTGTAATGGAAAAATATTCTGATGATAATTATGCGTGCATTTTAAAGGAAGTCTCTTGAATTTGTGTTGGTATATATCCTATCAATAAATGAACTTCCCGTGTTCCTAGGACACAGGCTTTAATGATATTTTAGCACGCTTATCACGTTGAGTAGCAAATAATTCAGCATATAGAGTCTCAGTGTTTTAATTTCTATCTTAATAATGAACAGACCATGTTCATCGTGTCATTGCTGGCTTATGAGTGTGATCCATAGCTATTTGGGTCCCTTGCCACCATAACAAACACCACGTGACCAGTACACTGCAGTTTTCCTAATGGGTGGAACTGTAGGGCTACAGCGTTCTTCATGGGTTGCTAGTCCTAAGCCCTAGAACTTTTTAAAAATCAAGAGAGCCTGATGGATCTTCCTTTTTAGAAGCTAGCAGTATGTTTGATTCAGTGAATGTAGCATCACAGAAACTTAAGGCTGGCTGTATACACATGGTGTACAACAGTCAAAGTAAATGTACGTGTGCCTGGAGCAGAGGGAGTCTTCTTCCAACTCTTCAGTGTTTGGGAGTTGACTGATAAGTTTTCTTTGTTAAAATTGACATTAATCTATCTAATTCTTTATAAGCTATTGATGGACTCATTAGTCCAGTGAAGTTCTGCAGGTTTAGATCCTTAGTATAAAGGCTGAACAGATAAGACTTTCCCATAAATTATCAATTTATTTTTTTTTTTAAAAAGACTCTCATAAGCAAGCAGGATTCACTGCCTTAATTTCATGCATTTTAATAAGTTTCAGGTTGTCATGCTTTTACTGATGTAGCATCCATGAAAGATAGGCTAAACCTTTCCAATACCCTTTGCAAGTTTTTATTTGCTTATGTAAAAGTTTGCTGCAAGATACAGAATTTTATACTCTCGTTTGAAGTGCAAGGAAATTATATTTTTTTATCTGTTCTCAAACAAAATGTTTTTCTCAAGTGAAACCACCATAAAACATTTAAAAAGTTTGATTTTCTATCTTTTAGCTCTCTGCAACAGAACAAGTTTTTATTTATTTATAGTTTTTGCCACTTGGCCATTTGCAATTGCTTTTCAGCATGTCTTCAAAAGTTAGAGGAAGTAAAATGGTAGCCTGGAAATGTATGATGATATTCAATGAATATTTTTAGGATGCCACTTTAGAATTAACTAGCAGTGCTCCTAAAAATGTTAATGTTACAAAACAGTTTTTTAGGCTGGGGTCCAGATGACAGTGTTGAGTTTCATGTAATCATGTAGACTTTCCAATGCTTTTGGTTAAAAATTGGGTGATGATTGTTCATGGTGGCCTCTAAGAAACGTTGAGAGTTGATAATGGTCTTTGCTGAATAGTCCGGGACACGGTGTTCTGTGGAAATCCCACAACAATTACAACAGGTAATATTTCTTATGTAGTAGCTCAGCCTGCTGAATTTTTGCTATAACATACTTGCATGAGATCAAAACTGAGTAGCAAATGTTAACGCACAATAGGGCCTTATGTAATTATTGCGTAATTGTGTTCGTATGTTTTTCATAAACTAAAAATCTATTTTTCATCATAAAAAAGGCAACCTGTTACCAGTTTTACTCTATGTTTTAAAATCTACAAAAAATAATCTAAATGAGAGAAATCACTTATATATGTAACCCAAAGGATATGGTTATCTGGAAAGATTAAATTAAGTGAAATCCTGTGCTCTTTCATTGAGCACTTTTTGACTTGCTCAGTGACATTTGGTTACATGGTCTCATTTTCAGGTATGGCATTCTTTCAAAGCAGGATATATGGTACTAATCTCCAGCTCTCTTGTAATAAATGCTGGACTGTGGACAGGAGATGGCCAAAAGAGAGTGCCTGGGCAAACCTTAATCTTTAATAAGGTGCAGAACTAGTCTATAACTGTCAAGGAATGACAGAAGAGCCGTGCTTTCAGCTTGCCTGCTCAGAATAGAAAATGGGGTCCTCTGACAGGCAAGAAAGGCTACTTTATTCTTTATTGGGTTTGGGGCTATTATTGTGCCTGTGTTATTTAGTTATTTGACATTTGTGAGTTGTTGGGGCAAAAGGAAGTCCAGTTATTAATGTGAAAACAAAATTTAAAATGGATTTTTATGCTGAACTTGCATTGAAACCTCTTACTCTTACACTTGGAAACAAAGCCATACCTGATGCTAAATGGTTGGTGTTTGTAATTGAGAAATATAAGGCATTTTTGTATTAAACCAAAAAGCTATTGGAGATAAAAACAAGCAGACATTCAATATTTTCCAGCTTTAACTGGATGAAAAAATAATGGAAAAGTTGGCTGTGTTAATTCTTTGAACTACTACTTGCCTTCTAGAATTCTTGATAATCGCTTTTTCTGTGCAGTCTGAAGTGTTTTCCCAAGTTTCAGCTAGAAATGTGACACTTTTCTGTAACTGCATTGCCAGCTGTGGTTGTGTGCCACCAGTCATCGGTCTAGGAGTATGCAAAGGGCTCACGAGTAATGCTTTTATCAGACTTGCGACACATTCAGCTTCTGCTGCTTAAGTTAAGTGATTTGGATGCCTTCCGTAGTTCAAAGCTTTTCGTCCATGAAGCAGTATGTGCTGCCGCCTTTTTGAAACAGTTTTTTAACAAACTAGACATTTTCAAAACTCAGAGTCTTGGGAAAATATTTTTCTCCACTGTTTTACAATGCAATCATCAAGGTGCTTATATACAAATATGTGATGTTTAATTTGCAGGAATATCAGAGACTTCATAAGATGGTTATTTTTTGAAAAATTTAGGTTTGCTGTTAGATAGAGTAATGAAATTAGGATTATTTAGAATTTTTTTGTCTACAGGTTCAGAAATTTGAATTTACAAAGATCAATATGGACTTGCGTATTAGTAAGTTTAGACAAAATATTTGTCTAGAGACATGAGAATATATATTCTTCAAATATATAGCAAATGTGGGACAGGTATGCTAGCAGATAATACACTGCCAAATTACAATTTTAGACTTTTCCAAAATCTTACAGAACAAAAATATTTCCTTATTAGTTCACTTGTTTTAAGTTCTTAGGTATGTATGCAAAATAATTGCATAGGAGTTAAAAATTCTTTAACCTTAAAATAGTGTTGCTTTAAATGTTGTCAGTTTGTCTTCCTGAAGATATAATTTAGATAAAATCAGAACTGCCAGTGGTGGTGACTTGTGGTGTTCAGGTGGTGTGACCTTTCATTCCAGGTTTTAACAGCACTTTTAAACATCTAAAAAGACCTGCTAAAATGTGAGATTTACCCGTGGTAAGGGCGAACCAATGAAAAGTCACTGACTTCCTCTAGACTGATTATTTGTATGTTGATTGTTTTTCGGTCAAATATAAATTTTGTCTGATTTTTCTTAAATTCTCTATATAGTCTCAGATATGCATATGCATAATCCTAAGCATGCTGAGCAAAATACTGACTAAAATAAAGCTTGCCCAAAACTGCAAACAGTTTTACTTCTGCAAGACACCCTACTCCTTTATAATATCTATTTTAAAGTAGTCACACTCAGAATGCGTAACTATCTGGGATTTTATTTTTTTTAAAGGAGATTCTAGTAGGAAACTAGTTGCTAGTTTCTAGTCTTTGCATTCATGCTCAGATTTGCAGATTGTTAGCCTAAATAACTTTCCAGGAAAATCCATACAAAAAGGGACAGCATCTCACAAGTGACAGATATCCAGAGCATGTTTGTCTGTGGTTTGGCTCCTGTATTGCAAAATGATACAAATGTAGGGCACATTTTTTTTAGTGCTTTTAAATTCACAATCATTCTTGCTCTGCAGGAATGACAGGCAAGACTATATAAAATGAAAGCAATTTGCAATAATTCTACTAAAAAGTGAGTAATAGGTACTGTTAAGAGGAGATGTTTCTGTATCCTACGTAAAAATTCACCAGTACCGTTGGCTTAAAAGTAACGTTGATGCTCAGTTGTGCTTTACTGGGAAATACTGCGCTGCATGAGAAGGGAGGAACATACAACTTCTGAATCATCTTAAGCCTTAGCTTTTCTTCTTTTGTAGTCTTAAATCGCATATGATAGTTTCAAGTTTTGAAAGAAAAGGCAGATACTGAACAAGTCTTTCCAAGCAAGAAGTTTTTTAGGAAACTTCCAGATGACTTTGCAAACTTGTTTTTAGGTATTTGCTACATCTGCATTGCTGTTTTTTGTCTTGAAACTTGAAACATTTGTTTTCTGTGAGATAAGTATCCTGCAAATGTGATAAGTTTATTCACTAAAGAGTGATTTTGGACATGTTGTTGCGTACGTAGTTGTCAGTGGACTTTTTGTCTAATCTCATCATCATATTATTCAATTAGGGTCATAGCGATTTAAGTGTGGCACTGTGCCATTCCAGACAGATGGGCATGGGCAGACAGCCAAGAATAGATGTTAAGGGCAGAAGACTTTTCAGCAGCCTTGTTTGAAAGTGTGAGTATCTCGGCCCACGTGTAGCATGACTGTACATACCTGATCCATTTTTTTCCTGGCTTGTGCAGCACTATAAAGGCAGTGTTTTGTCTTATAAGAGTCTAGGATGGCCCTCAGATAAAACTCTGCAAAGATTCCTTAGCTTTTCTCATAAGACACTGGTAATCCCAAAGAAGTCTCCATAGCTCAGCAAAATAGTGGGCCAGTTGTCTTTTTTTTTACTCAGCTGGGATTAGTCTATTTAAACAAGAAGGTTATTTAAATAGGAATAAATAAAATTAATTTTAAAAAATAAGTTTTAATCAAGTTTGTTAAAAACTAAATATAGCACATTCAACTTTGTTTTTATTTGGTTGGTCGTTTAACATGGAAATTATAATAATGTTATTTCTTATCATTTCATAGAGGAAAGAAATTCTTTATATTGGTGACTGATTTCTTGTCCTGAATGGGCATTAACATTTCTTAACCCAGCCTCAGTTAAAGTTTCTTTTCTGTACTTTTGTTTAATGATTACAGCAAGTTGCTTTAAAAAAAACATTTTAATACTGTGTAACATGGCATAATTTAATAATCTACAAGGGACGTGTGTTTGTTGTCTGAACAAATTACTAGTCAGCTAAGTTTAGTTGAGCAGCCAGGCATAGTCTGCATTTTAAATATGTCACTATTAGTCACAGATACTAAAAGTTTGGTGACAACTACTTTAATCATTTATTCATTCTGAGGATTATTGCTTTATTTGGAAATCAGTCATTTGGATCATGTTACATTTGTAAGTAAAAGTAGTTTAAAGTAATATCTGAAGCTTGGACTACATTGTGAGATTTGCCTGCGGCTAAAACTGTGCAAAGACCCTTTTAGAGGTCTATCTACTGACTATAAAGTCTTAGCAAAAAAAAACCCAAACAACCCCAAATAACAAAAATTTGTTTAAAATCTTGCTGTATTAGCTATGAGTTTTCTTTTTGTAGAGACACATACGTAACAGTGCAGTTGCTTTTTTCCCTTGGTCTCATGCTCATGTATGGGAGTCTGATTAATCCTCGGTCATATTGACTTGAAAACTGTGGGTAAACAAGAGAGTAGAGTCATGTGATTGATGACTGTACAGTGGAAAGCATGAGCTGTTCCTGAACAAAAGCTTTTAAAGTAATTGTATTACTTTTACATACACAAGTTGCATATTACCCAGCGAATTGCATGTTTTCTTGAGTCTATTCCTCTATCACTCAGTATCTCTTCTTGAGTTTTGTATCTTTTAGTATAGTAAAAATTAAGAGGAGAAAAGAAATTCATATTTAAGTTTTCTGGTTATTTATTTAAGAGCTTTGGTGATACTATGGCATATCTTACATTACACTGAATTTCATCGTACAATTTAGTTCACAGAAAATTGGATTCTTTGAGCAATTCTGTTTTAACAGTTATTAAAAGAGCTGAATCAGTTCCTTTCATAATCTTAAAAGAAAGGGTATGAATGCAGAATAAATTCCAGATAAGAGATGTAATTTAAGTGTAGCTCAACTTTTTTCCATAAAATACATAGGCCAGAAGTCCAGAAGGGGCTACTGTAATCATCAAGTTTGACCTTCAACCTGTAATACTGCTATAGACTCCATCTGTTTTGTTCCAGCAGCCACGCTGTATTATATGTTAACCGTTTCTATCAGTTAAGTGCTGGAAATGAGGTAATGAACAAACGCTTAATACATGTTTCTTGGTGTCTGCATTGTGCGCAGATTTATGGACAAAAATGCACACTTCATTGAAGTTTGGTGTGATTGTATTATATTTGTTACAAGAAAATATAAATAAATGTGTTTAACTGCAAAAAATACAAGAATGTATTTTCATTATATGTCATTTCTGTTGCAGCTAGACTAAATTGAAGAAATTAATGTTTTGTTAGTGTTGTATCAGCATCCACTTTCACATGTGTTCATATAATAAGACATCTTGAGATCTAATATGTACCAATTTGGGTTCTTCAAGCCAGAAAGTACATCATGGTCTCTAATGCAGGTGTCGTAACAGAGTGTAAGACTGAAACTACTGTTACACTGTATTGAATAGAGTCCATGCAGGAATATCATACAGTTATATCAGCTTAGGTAATATTTTGGCTGTGATTTACTGCCAGGATTTGTGCTTGGAAATGCACCCTTCCTTCCTCCACCAAACTAAAGAACAAAAGCAAAACTGAGACAAATTGTAGTTTACTTGGGTGCAGTTAAGAAGTGGTCTTTGTTTGCATAAGCAGGTTCCCCCTAGTTGAGTTTTGCCATCATTATGTCATCTTCTTGTTACAGGATTATATTACATGGGATAATACTGGATTTGTTACAAAGTCAAAAGGCTATTTGTAGTGCCGAAACTTGTCAGGTTTCCATAATTCGCTAATATGCTCAACTGATTCCCTCAAGGTGATCCTATCTTCTTTGTGCCTCTGAGTCCTAAATTTTTGGTTTGATTTCTTAAGGGTTAAAAGTTGTTCTTCCCACACAGACAAAATGTTTGTGGTGACAAGCTACCCAAGATAGATTATGTAGGTGATCTGTTTTGGGAAGCAGAATGTATTATTCCTGGGAGAGAGAAACATACTAGTTCTCCAACAGGTGGGTGCAAGTGCTGGGAGTGCAAGCAGAGATTGCCAAGCTTGTAAAATCCCCCCCCCCCCCCCTTTTTTTTTTTCTTTACATTAAAAAAAATGTTGAAAGGGATTTTGTAACTGTCAGATGAATATTTTACACAGTTGAGCCTCTGGATTTTTTGCAAAGATTCATTGTATTCTGTCATAACTATCTTTTTCCGTTCTCCTCTTAACTCTTGCTATGGGAGGAATTTTAGCCTTACCTTCTTTTCTGGCACAAGACAGAAGTTCAGCTGGTTCTGGCATCATAAAATACACAAACCCAGTGGGGTCTTGGGGACAGAGATGTGAGAATCTCATTTGACTATTGGAGCCTTAAATGAATGGTGAAATTTTGCCCCTTAGGCGGTGGTCAGTACTCAGAAATGGGAATGAAGCAATATTAGTAACTGTAGTGCTATATTTGCTTTATAATGACTCCTAGCCAGGCTTATTTTTCACACTTTTAATAGAAAGTGAGCCTTTCCGCAGGTCACTTTTTCTGGCCACCTTTATGTCATTATGTTCTGAGGGTTGGATACTCCTACACTACATCCTTATCCCTGTGCAGCTCCATGAGGAAAAGGAGGCATTTCCTTTTTTTTCCTCTTCCCCCCTTCCCCCCCTGCCCCCCGATAACAAGTAAAGCTTTGCTGAGTTAGTGCTCCTAGCAGCACCTGGGGATTAGTCTTATCTCTAGAATTGTAATGTATGGGCCAATATTGTATCACATCCTCTCTAATGGGTAACTGTAAAGGGAATTCCATCATCCCGTGTACTTCCTAGTGATTTCAGCATTTTTACTATGAATATCCAAAGCCCACTGTATTTTCCTTGGAGGAAGGAGGAATGACTGCCTATAAGGAAATATGTATACAAACCCATAAACATCAGTTTAGTCTTCAGTTTCATGCAAACCATACAGTAAACAGTCAATTACAACACTTAGAAATGAGGCGAAAAGCTTTTTCTATGCTCACTGCTCATGTTCAAGAATCTTTTATCTTTGTAGCCAGTTTTCAGAATAACTTACTACTTAGTTAATATGTGACCTAGTGACTGAATGTGGCAACTTTATGAATTATGTATCGGTTTCTTGAGTACCAAACTGAGTGCTTTGGTTTTATTAAATCATCTCTGATTTGATTATCTTCATTATATCATGCAGCAAGTTCATTTTTTTTAATTTATTGTTCGGACTTTACAATTAAAAGATGCAAATTAAATCGTGTAGTTCCCTTCCTGTCTTCATTGTGATATCAATGAGTAATGTACTGATTTCGAGAATTCCAAATACTATTATAACGTAGCTTCCTCATAATCTAACAGTAGAAGATCAGTGTAATACTTCACATTATCAGTTTCAGGACCGTGTATTATCTGTTCGGAAAAAGCACATTTCTAAGCTCAATGACATCAGCAGCAGTAGTGCATGAGGTGTTTTTATATATTTCAACTTGCCAATTAGTAATACAGTGATGGTTTTCTGAGATGCATAAATCACAACACTCCCCACTTTCCTAATAGGAGTATCACAACTCACTTAATGTAATAACATCATGATATTTTAAAAAAGCTGAAGTTTGTCAATTCTGCTGTTCTGAAGTATGGGGTTTAGTTTTCAAAATCATCTGGGAGGAGAATGTCTGAGATTAGTGAGATACAAGTAGGAAACATTGACAAATACATGGAGAGTGAAGACTTTGTATGACTTTTATGTTTCTTGTGCCCCTCAGAGCTCGGTTGTCTATGTTGTTCAGTCTAAACCAGCAACGTAAATACTCCAGTGGAAGCTGAGTACAAGCTGCATTTCTTATATTCTCATAATTATCATGAATTTCTGGCTAAAGTGCTATGTCTAAGTCTGTATGGCTGGAAGGTATAAAAAGTGGGAGAGCTCATCTTTTCTGTGATTGACTTGCTGTATTTCAATTTAGGAACTCTTTTATGCTTGTTTATGGAATCATCCAAACTCTACAGTCCAGAATGCTAAATAGCTCCCACATATGCAACAATACTGTTCCAAAAAAAGCAAAATTAAATGATAGATGGTATGTGTTGTTATACTAATGCCTGAGGTTTTTCAGTATGCTACAGCAGAGGGTTTCCCCTTTCTGAGTGTTTATTTAAAGTAAAATTAAATTTGGTCCTTTCATAACTTTTGTTATATTAGCTGAAAAATATATCTAATTGCTTTGCAAGACTTTCACTTCTCTGTATTCCTCCTGCTCCCATCTTTGTGTTACCACAATTTCTCTCTCTCTTTTTTTTTTTTTTTTTTTTTTTGGTTTGGTTTGGTTTTGTGTGTGTGTGTTCTGTTGTTACAGAGGGTTAATTCATTGGGCCTTTAGATTCTAGTTTAAATACGTTCATATTGCTTGATTGGAATAATATCCCCATTCTTAAAAGAGAAAATTCAAATTTACCATGTTCTTCAAAAAGATGGATAAACCATTTTCTTTCTATTCCTTGCTGAATATGTTCCATACAGCTGTCTTCAGAAATGTACAATTACCATTAAGTAGTTTTCTGGCTATGAAATGATACTTATTCTATAAAAAGATACTTAAGTGTTATTTTTCTTGTTTTTATGGGAATAAAATTAGATTGTGACCTTTCAATGGATATGTTTATGATTCAACAGTAAGTATTGAGGAAGGCTTTCCTCTTCTTGATTTTGAGTCAGTCTGGTGAAAGTCTTGATTTAGGACAACAGTACAGGATTTTCTGAGTAGCGAAGTACTTGTTGAATAGAGAGACAAAATTTGTTACAAACTCTTAAGTTAGGCAGGGACAAACGATGAATGGACTTTGGCAATTTGAGTAGTTGTAATTTCATTTGAATCCATGGAGTTGCACCACTGTAAATTAAATCTATGTATTCAAGATTACATTCCTGAATACTTAAGCTTTTCCTATTTTCTTCTTATTTATCATAGATGTACTCTTGGATGAAGGAGATAAGTTTTATGCTCCATGTATTATCTTTTATTATGCAGGCTAAAATATTACAATTCCTTCTTCAAAGAAAACAATATATTTGAATGAGAACTAATTACCTCTTTTTTTATTCCAAGTGACAAAAGCTAATAAATCACACTTAGTCACTATAAGAACTCCATTTCAGTAAACTAATTAAACTAATCCTATCTCTACTCATTATTCTCAGTTCTGCTAAATATTTTAACAGCATAGATTTATTTCATTACATAAATTATATCATACTTAAAGAAAACAGTTTGCATAATGGCGCATTTGCATTCCCAAGAGTTTATTTTGGGTTTTTGAATTCAGGCTTCAAGTTTCAGTTGAAATAATACTATTTGCTTTATTGAGGATGGTAATTCTTCTTAATTATTACTAATTATCCAGAATGATGTATAGCTTTAATTAAATGTAAGTGCTTGGCATTCTTGTTAACATATATTAAACAGTGACAGTCCTCCTGAATATAGATAATATAACGCTAGAAAGTTGAGATATTTCCTAGAGTTTACAACCTGTAATTTCATAACACAAGGGCTGATTAATTTACCAATCATGGGGAAAATGTTGCTTTTTGATTGTTAGTGATTGTAAAATTAAAAGATCATGTGCTTACTGGACATTTCTTAACCTACATAATTAAAATGAAAATGTGTGCATCACTTTTTCTACTTAAATTATAAAACCAGAATATGTTGAATGCTAAGAACTTAACAGCAGTGTTGTTGAGAAGCTGTAAAGAAATAATGCATAAGTACCACTTCAAACTAAATTGCTCTCTACTTATAGACATGTAATGCAATTAAATTAAGAAGCTGTAAGCCTCCCGAATCTCCTAAGTTTAGTTTAGGTATTTGTACTTAAGATATCTGCTGCAGAGCTTTCCAAAATGATAGAACAGAGACAATACAGAAAATAAATAATCAATCAGAATGAATTTCCAGTATGTGATTCATATGAGCTGTACAGAGGATTCCTAATTTTACTGATTTTGATAAACCACTTATATCACAGAAGTAATGGTGTTCTAATTTTAATGCTGGTTTTCATGCTGTTACCTGGGCTTTAATTTCTGTCACTGTTACTAGCTTATCATAGTGATGACGCCAGGCGAATCATGAGGTTTTTAGGAATTTCACAAAGAAAAGGAATTAATTGTGGTTGGTTCTGGTTGAGGATCCTGCATGATTTCTTAAAGTATGAAAGACAGACTGACAACTGACAGACAATTTGTAAATTGTTTTATCCTGAGTGCTGTGGGTTATGGTCCCTCAGCTCAATGCCTGTCATGAAAGCTATCTCGCTATTATGCTTTCCAAGTCCAATCTGCCAACTTGAATTAACAGAACTGTAATTCATCTTCCAGGTATCAAGCAAGCATCAATACACACTTTTCAATGACACTTTACCCTACTTTGCACCTTAGTTGTTTCTTGAATGCAACAACGAGAATTCACAGAATCGTAGAATGGGTTGGGTTGGAAGGGACCTTAAAGATAATCCAGTTCCAACCCTTCCTGCCATGGGCAGGGACACCTTCCACTACACCAGGTTGTTCAAAGCCCTGTCCAGCCTGGCCCTGAAGACTTCCAGGGAGGAGGCATCCACAACCTCTCTAGGCAACCTGTTCCAGTGCCTTACCACCCTCATAGTACAGATTTTTTTCCCTCAGTTCTTATGTAAATTATCTTCTTTCAGTTTAAAGCCATTACCCCTTGTCCTATCACTGCAGACCCTTGTAAAAAGTCCCTCTCCAGCTTTCCTGTAGGCTCCCTTTAGGTACTGGCAGGCTGCTGTAAGGTCTCCCCAGAGTCTTCTCTTCTCCAGGCTGAACAACCCCAACCCTCTCAGCCTGTCTTCACAGGAGAGGTGCTCCAGCCCTCTGATCATCTTTGTAGACTTCCTCTGGACTTGCTCCAACAGGTCCGTGTCCTTCTTGTGCTGGGGGCCCCAGAGCTGAATGCAGTACTGCAGGTGGGGTCTCATGAGAGCAGAGGGGCAGAATCACTTCCCTCGACCTGTTGGCCATGTTTCTTTTGAGGCAGCCCAGGATACAGTTTGCTTTCTGTGCTGCAAGTACACATCACCAGGTCATGCTGATCTTCTCATCAACCTACACCCCTAAGTCCTTCTCTTCAGGGCTGCTTTCAATCCACTCATCGCCCAGCCTGTATTTGTGCTTGGGATTGCCCTGACCCACGTGTAAGACCTTGCAGTTGGCCTTGTTGAACTTCATGAGGTTTGCACGGCCCCACCTCTCAAGCCTGTCAAGGTCCCTCTGGATGGCATCTCTTCCCTCCAGCACATCGACACCAAGCTGTGTGGTGCAGTCATCAGTAAACTTGCTGAGGGGGCACTCAGCCCCACTGTCCATGTCGCCAAAGATGTTAAACAGTGCCAGTCTCAATACTGACTCCTGAGGAGCGCTGTTTGTCACTGCTCTCCACTCAGACATCGAGCCACTGACTGCAACTCTTTGAGTGTGACCATGCAGCCAATTCCTCATTCACTGAGTGGTCCATCCATCAAATCCATGTCTCTCTAATTTAGAGACAAGGATGCGTGCAAAACAGTGTCAGAGGCTTTGCACAAGTCCAGGTAGATAATGTCACTTGCTGTCCTGGTTTCAGCTGGGATAGAGTTAACTGTCTTCCTAGTAGCTGGTACAGTGCTGTGTTTTGAGTTCAGTATGCGAAGAATGTTGATAACACTGATGTTTGCAGTTGGTGCTCAGTAGTGTTTAGACTAAAGTCAAGGATTTTTCAGCTTCTCATGCCCAGCCAGTGAGAAAGCTGGAGGGGCACAAGAAGTTGGCACAGGACAGAGCCAGAGCAGCTGACTCAAACTGGCCAATGGGGTATTCCATGCCATGTGACATCACATCTAGTGTAGAAACTAGGGGGAATGGGGGCAGGGGATCACTGCTCGGGGACTAGCTGTGTGTCAGTCGGCGGGTGGTGAGCAATTGCCCTGCGCATCATTTGTACGTTCCAATCCTTTTATTATTGCTGCTGTTATTTTATTAGTGTTTTCATTATCATTATTAGTTTCTTCTTTTCTGTTCTATTAAACCATTCTTATCTCAACCCATGAGTTTTACTTCTTTTCCTGATTTTTCTCTCCCATCCCACTGGGGGTGGGGGGTGTGGAAGTGAGTGAGCGGCTGCGTGGTGTTTAGTTGCTGGCTGGGGTTAAACCACGACACTTGCTCTTCCCTTATCCACCAATGCTGTAACCCCATCACAGAAGGCCACCAAATTTGTCAGGCACAATTTGTCCTTAGTGAAGCCATAGTGGCTGTCACCAGTCACCTCCTTATCTTCCATGTGCCCTACCATAGTTTCCAGGAGGATCTGCTCCATGATCTTGCTGGGCACAGAGGTGAGACTAGCTGTCCTGTAGTACCCTGGGTCTTCCTTTTTTCCCCTTCTTAAAAACGGGGGTTATGTTTCCCCTTTTCCAGTCACGGGGAACTTCCCCAGACTGCCATAACTTCTCAAACACGATGGATAGTGGCTTGGCCAGTTCGTCTGCTAGTTCCCTCAGGACCCGTGGGATGCATCTCATCAGGTCCTATGGACCTGTGCACCTTCACATTCCTTAGATGGTCTCGAACCTGATCTTCTCCTACGATGGGCGGTTCTTCATTCTCCCAGTCCCTGCCTTTGCCTTCTGTGACTTGGGCAGTGTGGCTGGAGCACTTGCCAGTGAAGACTGAGGCAAAAAAGTCACTGAGTACCTCAGCCTTCTCCATGCCCCCGGTAACCAGGTCTCCTGTTTCCTTCTGCAGAAGGCCCACATTTTCCCTAGTCTTCCTTTCATCACTGACGTGCTTATAGAAGCTTTTCTTGTTGCCCTTGGCATCCCTGGCCAGATCTAATTCCATCAGGGCTTTGGCTTTCCTAACCTGATCCCTGGCTGCTCAGACAATTTCTCTGTGTTCCTCCTAGGCTACCTGTCCTTGCTTCCACACCCTCTGTAGGCTTCCTTTTTGTGTTTGAGTTTGTCCAGCAGCTCCTTGCTCATCCATGCAGGCCTCCTGGCGTTCTTGCCTGACTTCCTCTTTGCTGGGATGCATCGCTCCTGAGCTTGGAGGAGGTGACCCTTGAATATTAAGCAGCTTTCTTGGGCTCCTCTTCCCTCCCGGGCTGTATCCCACGGTGCTCTACCAAGCAGATCCCTGAAGAGGCCAAAGTCTGCTCTCCTAAAGTCCAGGCTAGCGAGCTTGCTGTGCACCCTCCTCGCTGCCCTAAGGATCTTGAACTCCACCGTTTCATGGTCACTGCAGCCAAGGCTGCCCTTGAGCTTCCCATTCCCCACCAGCCCCTCCTTGTTGGTGAGAACAAGGTGCAGCACAGCACCTCTCCTCATCAGCATCTCTGTTATTTGAAGGAAGTTGTCATCAATGCATTCCAGGAACCTCCTGGATTGCTTATGCCCCATTGTGTTGTCCCTCCAACAGATACCGAGGTGGTTGAAGTCTCCCATGAGGACAAGGGCTTGTGAACGTGAAGCTGCTCCTATCTGTCCATAGAGGCCCTCATCCGCTTGGTCTTCCTCGGCGGGTGGCCTGTAGCAGACCCCCACTATAATGTCACCTGTCCCTGCCCTCCCTTTAATCCTGACCCATAAGCTCTCAGTTGGCTCCTCATCCATCCCCAGGCAGAGGCCCATGCATTCCAGCTGGTCATTGACATAGAGGGTGATATCCCCTCTTCATTTCTCCTGCCTGTCCTTCCTAAAGAGCATGTATCCTCCTATTCCAATGCTCCAGTCATAGGAGCCATCCCTCCATATCTCTGTGATGCCAGTAAGATCATAGTCCTGCAGGCGTGCGAACATGAACTCCTCTTGTTTATTCCCCATGCTATGTGTGTTTGCATACAGGCATTTAAGCTAGGCCCCTGATGAAGCTAGCTGACTTAATTACTTTTGTATTTTGCTCATCGGCAATCAAAACCTTTCATTCATGTACTAAGTGTATATATATACACTGTTGTTTTGTCAGTTTTCAAGTATTTGTCACGAATCTGTTACAAAAGACCATGATAATTTTATATCCGTAATCTGTGCTGTTCCTTATACCAAAAAAAAGTAAATCAGTGTGCGGGTTTTTTAAAATTTGAGTTTCCTTCTATTTTATCTAATTTGCAAAGATGTTATCTACAAACGAGTTTTAGATGTGATTAACAGAGGATAGCATAATGATGTAATCTGGTTATATTTATAATGTTAAATATATTGCAAACATATTTTTGAAGGCCAGAAATTGTTAGGAAGAAAAAGGGAAATGGAGCGTGTGACAATTTTTTTTATCCTTCTCTACTTCTATCTCCTTAACGTTTTGGAGAATGTCAAGCAAAATTCTGAAGAACAAAGGTAACTGCTTTGAATAACAGTGAACAGCTTGATTCAATATACTGTGCGAACCATTCACTTTTAGAAACTAGGGTAAAATGACTAAATTTTCCTGTGAAGAATATCTAGATTTTAGTAATATTTAAAAAATTGTTAATAGATTATAAATAGTCCAAACCCAATAAGCAAATATTATGTGTAATGTTTTTATTTAGTTTCTTAGAATAACAATGTATTGCAGTGACAAAGGTGTTTACTAAGGGAAAAGTTGTAGGTCATAGAGCTTTTCACCTTCATCATGCTGCTTCAGATTTGAGCTCCATCAATAGCGACTGACAATTGGTAGCGCTGATGCACACTCAGTGACCTCTATGTAGTAAGCTTGCTCTTCATGCAAAAGATCCTGGTGACTGGTGTCTAAAGAGCTGTCATAGCATGTAGCAATCTTCTAATGTGGCAGGATGCTCAAAAGATTCAATGGGTCTGAAAACCAAATTATGGACCTTTGCGTGGGTATTCTTGTCTGGTCAGGCTTAGGAACTTACTACTATGTATGAAAAAGCCTGTGGTCCCACTCAAGTTGTACGTGTTTGGAAAACGCCCGTGAAAACTTCTTGAAATTGTCTTGTGGTTTTAAGCACTTACCAGGTGTCCTGGTTGTTACTATGAGTTTACATCATGTTCATGCAAACTGCTGAGCACTGCTGTGAGAAGTAGAGTTGAGGCTACTTCTGTTGAAATCAGAGCAGAATGGAAGGTACACAGAACTGGCTAAAAATGAGGATGTAGAGGTTGGAATGAGAAATGCATAAGCAGACTTGGAGTTGGTAAATGCTCAGAAGATCAGGGAAAAATGTAGTTTTTGTGAAGGTCTGGAATCTTATTTTTGGTGGATTTAGAGTATTCTGTTTTGCTAAAGTAGTTAGCAAGTAAGATTTAAAAAAGAATTAAAAAACAAAACCCAAACAAATCACTAACCCCCCCAAAACTACAAATGGCATATGGTGTCTGATAAATAAGGGGTTGAAAGAATATCAGCCTTGCCATCATGAAGTAACCTGTTTTATCAGCATAAGATGTAAGTAGAGAGAAAGGGACTTTGTACTGTGAAATATTTGGTATTTGTCTCCTGAGGATATTTATTTACTGTTTACATATCTTTTCTCAGTGTCTTTTGCATTATCGAACCACATTGTTCAGCGTTAATTATCAGGATCGGTAAAACGAATTCCAAACCTCAGTCCCTAGATACGATACTACCTAATAAAATTAGTTGTACTCTTCAAAGTATGCTGCATTTGAGTAGAATATGAAGTGTGTATGTACCTTCAGTATGCTTGCCTAGCTTGTAGCAGTCAGCTATGAATTTTACTTGATGGATATATGTAATTACTTATATTTTTCATAGATCTGTGTATATCATAAGTCATCTATAAGAATACATAGTAACCTTAGATGGCAAGTTTATCCGATAATCTTTTAAATTTCAAATTTTAGTGTTAAAATTTCTTGAAGTACCTTGTACATACATATGTATTTATGTCTATTTATACAAAACTTCTGTATAATTTTTATATTAAGAAATACCTGTGTGTTTATGTAGTGTAAAGTATACATAATTTATGATTATAGAATTTTTTATGCTAAACTTGTTCAATGATACTCTCTTTTTATTTCTATTTGCATTAATTACTGAGTGCTAACCAGTGTAACATGCCTGTAAACAAAGAGTTATTTTGGAAATAGAAGGAAATAAGATTTTTACTTGTGTTTTTCTTTCAGGCACATCTTATTTATTTAACAATGAGTCTTTTCTTATCTTCTTTTACAGTTTACAGTAACTTGCATACTTATATTAATTGGCATGTAAGAAACACCAGTCAGACTCATGCATATCCTTCCTGAATAATGCAGTAAGCTAAATGTGTTTGAAATTTAATGTGGTTTCATATTGGTGAATGAGATGTATTTGTGGATCATGTTGCTCATATATTGATGTGTTTAATGATAAATTTATGATAACTCTCATTGGTCAAAAGATCTATGGGTGATGTAAGTATTTTATGCAACTGCCAGAAACAAAACTGTTAAGGTGATGGAAATAATTTTGAATTTTTTGAAAGAGTTTATAGACCACAACTTCATGTCAATTTGGTCTTCAGTTCTAACAGAATAGTACTTTGACAAGGGACAACATTTTATACAGTCTGAAGGCCAGATCTTTCACTTCCATAAGTCATTACAGCTCAGTCGAAGTTACTCCTCTTGAGGACCTGACCTCAAGTGCTAAATATATCAATTCTGACTTTTGCTGGACAAAGATGATGATAACAGTATATTCCCATGCACTCACAGCAGCTGTTTTGTGTATTTGATGAGCTCACATTCACAAGACATCACCATATCCTGTAGGATACAGCTGAGTGCACCAGACATAACATAGTCCATAGTGAGTAAATAGTCCTATGTTATATTAAGCTATATATCCATCACTTTCTAGAACTGCGAAGATTGGCTGTTGGGGTGGGAGGGTAGTATTGGGAAATCTTCCTGATTGATTAATCCAATAAAATGCTTTCTCTTTTTGTCATGGTCTTCTCCTATCCTGCCATATGTTCTAACAATTTCATCCTAAAGTGGCCACCTAACAACTAATATTACTATAATGTGCATTATAGCCTGTTGTAAAATGACAAAAAGTCTAAAGAAACTCCAGTGTATTCATTAAAAAATAATTTGTCTATAATTACTGCTGGTTGTGAAAATAGATAGAGAGGTATTTAGAAAGAAAATTAGCCAAAGTGAGCAAATAGCTCTCCAGACATAACATATGGGTATGAACAAATGCTTAAAAGAATATTCTCAAACTGTTTAAGTGGTCTTTACATACTATAATCACAGAACCTGTTATTAAAATGACAGATATTTATTGTTGTGTTTATTTCTTTTTACTAGCTTAATACTTAAAATTCTAACATTAAAGTATAATACTTAAAGTATTGAAAACAAAGGCTGATCATGCTGATAAAACTAATCTGTAACAAATTTGTATGTTTAAAAGCTGCTGGTTTTGCATGAACAGGCCCTACAGCGTAATTTCAAATCTAGGCTATTGGCCTAGTGTTTTTGTACTTGCCCCCATATAACCTGTATTCAAGGAGCTTGCAACTAAGGTGTTATTAAATACTATAATAGTTTCAAAACATTAAAGCTAATATTGTGAATTATATATCCTAAACTCAAACACGCAACTAATTCAAAATCTAATGGTGTATGCAAGACTTATAAGTACATGTAACATCTTCAATTAACCAGATGGTACTGTTGGATCATGACAGGTGGACACAGAGCGGAATAGGTGCAGATAAGAGCTGGTAGAATGTGGCGAATGGAAAACTGATCATATTAGAAAAGACGTAGGCATGTTTAGTCAAGCAAAGAAAAGGGCTGAGAAGAGGATATTGTTACTCCATATGAAAACTTTAGAGTAAACGACAAGGATGTGGACAGGTTTTTAAGCTGAAAGGCACAAAGATAAATAGGTATATCTTGTCCATAATAATTTACAGAGAGATATAAAAGAACCTTTAAACAGTCACATTAGGGAGTTTCTGAAACAGGATTCTGGTTTGAGCATGGGCCAGGGGAGGTCAAACAGTTACCAAATTTTAAGATCGAGTTTCTTCAGTTTCTTAACAAAAATGATATCATGTGGCTTCCTAGCAGGTGACTGGACCCACTGACTCGGGAGTTACCATCCAGTTTTGCTTTCTTTCCAAGAAAAGTCAGTCACAGATGCTCTGGCATTTTCAACTGCCAAAATCCCTGCAGTTGATAGGATTAACCTGCTAAATTTGTCCATGAATAATAGGAAATCTGTGTTTTCTCATCCACATTCAGTAACTCACACGTTACTACTATATCTGGTGAAAGTTCTACTTTTCCTAAACCTTGTCTTTGATATGTGGAAACTAAGGAAAATTCTTACTTTGAAATTTGTGATGTTTGGACAATCAGTTGCTCCCACAGACAGTCTCCTTGGCTTCATAGAGTCTTCAGGGCCACACTAGTCTGTTCTGTGATGCCGATTGTAAGTTCTGGGATTCTATATAAATTTAAATAGCCCATCTTATTACATGATAAAGGAATTATGGTTTGTATCAGTATAAAAGAAAATGAAGTGTAGGCTGTATCAAGTTGCCTTATTTCAGGGGAAGGTTAATTGGAAATGCAGCTCACACAATGTGTGATGAGGTGGAAAAAAAATAACAGAAGTGACCACAGTCAATGCATGCAGCCCATGTGCTTACCATTTTTCCATTTTCTTAAGCATTTATGGACAATTGAACTGACACAGTCTGCAGCAAATGGATAGTTTCCGCATCTTTCTGAGCATGCTGTCAAATTCATATATTTTTAAAATTACTAATAGTAAGTGCAGAGAAAAAAATTACGTGTTTTGAAACTATACTAAATGTCAACTATAGTAGCTACACTGTGGCTGAAGACATAGTTCTGATGCTTGCAGAATCAACTACTTAAATCTTTTACTTGTAAAATCTTACTTGTAATTTACTTTTCAAGAACACATATTTTGTGCAAAATTTAATTTCAGAGTTAAAGCCTCAGTGAAGGGATGCCTCAATGCTCCTTTTGTCAGTGGAGTTAAATCTTGTACAGCTGTGTGTTTACACTTTTAATGCACGTATCATTAAATTAATACTATTGTCAAAGGTTAATGACAGCACAGTACCTGCACTAAAAATTAAATGACTACAGGCCAAACAGAACTCTTACAGTTCTGTGTATGTAGACATTGTCATTACTGCCATGAGGAGTAAATTAGGATAAAATCCAACTTCACTCTGCATGATTCTGTTGGACCACATCTGACAATATTCCTTCACAGAAGCCTTTTAATGGTTTTAAATAAGGTTCTAGTAAGTAAGAACGCCAGGACTTAGCGTTGTGTAAATATATATTTATATCCTTGTGAATATTATTTTCAGGGTGCCTGAAGTTATCTCATATGCCAGATCCTCTCCCAATTTCATTTTACACATAGTTGTCTGTATAATTGTTGTTCTTGTTCCAGCTGCGTTAGCTTATATCTTCTTATATATTCTCTTCTATGTTTTTATTGAGAAACATCACTAAACCAAAAAGAAAATTGTCCTTTCCTTTTTAGGGTAGGTAGAAGTATTTTTATGCCACCTATTTTATCAGATTGAAACCTTTCACAGCACTCTTAAATAATCATTATATTTTTGTCCCTTGCCTTTTTGAGCACTTATTCATGTTAAGCAATCATCTAAATAAGCATTTTAAACTTTCACCCAAGTTACTTAATGTACTGCCAATGTATACCTTGACGATTCATATGAACAGAAAGTATTCTATTCCGATTTTCATTATTGTATATAGATATCTGCTTATTATAAAACTGAGGTGAGGAGGTATTTGCATGTGTGCATGTATTGATATATATGTAGGCATACAAACAAAAGGTTGAAATACAGGTAGGAGAATATGCAGGAATTAATAGTCACTCTTTTTCTGGCCTTTTCAAATTAAGAAAATGTGCTGGCATTTTGGGTGATTCTGTGGTAACAGCTCATTTCAACCACTTAAAGACTTAATTAATTTAAAAATCAAAATTAATTTTAAAACCCCAACAAATTTCTATGGATGATATCACAAACTGCGGAACTGTGAAAGGATGGGTAGTAAGGAAATATTATAAAAAGAAAAAAAGTGTAGTAGAATTAGTAACAAGCAGTTTGGTCTCTGCTGGTGGTTATCTTAGCTGAATGTTACGTGCTGGTAGAATACAGCATCTCGGACAAGAAATAAAGTCTTGAATGTTTTGCTCATTTAACAACTTCTTGCAGCTGATTAGTCCAACTACATTCTTTCTGAAGGAAACACTCTGCCTTTGCTGTTCTTTGAGTGTCGTCTTTTGAACTGTTGTGTGTAGGTGTTGCTTTTGCAGAATATATTTGAATCTCAGAGGCAGTTATAGTCTAGCAAAAAGTGAAATAATTCATGTCTCTGGATTTTACCAGCATTTAACTAAATACTATTGGGTTCCCAGAAAAATACGTGTAAAATTATTGTAACTTCATCTCTGATCACAACCTTTTGATTGATCTTGACTTTCCCTTGGGCAGTCATGCAGAATTTGCCATGTGGTGCAGCAGCCAAGTAAGCATTCAATTTTTCATTGTTAAGCTCAGTTAAAGTATAAATTCAGGTTTTAGTAAATGGCTTTTTGGGTAAATCAGCATGTAATATTATCCTCTGAAATATCACAGTTTTTTCTGAGAAATACATCTCTCAGTAAAAAAGGTTGCTTAGCCCATTCAGTCTTTTTATAACCAGCATAAGACATGTGGAAGTAGAATAAAGTAACCTCTCACAGCAGAGGAACAAACTGACCTTTTAAAAGTTGGATCAAATTCCTGGACTAACAGAGGAGTACAAAAAATGCTAAAGTGGTCTAGCATGTCTTGGGAGCTGGGAAAGAGCATATAACTGCAGGTAAAGTGGTCAGTGAAATGCATGTTGCAGAAAGATCTAGTATGATATCATGCAACAGATGACAAATATCGGATGCCTTTATAGTATTACTATAACTGCAATGTATATTGTAACTTAATTTTTTAAACTGATTTATGGCATTTAGTTGTGATTGAAAAGTAAGGATGTAAGATAGGATTAAAAAGAATCTCAGAAAGAAATGCACAAAGAATTTCAAATCCATTGGAACTCCATTAAGATGTAACAACATGAAAGTTCTGAATGATGGATTATATATCAGGACTGCGCCTGATGACAGTGCCTCTTTCTCATACCTACTTAATTTAGCATTATTGTATAAGAAGAAATCTGTGTATTTTCTGAGCACTTTGTCTGTTGGGCTGAAGTAAAGATTTGCTATCAAATAGATCACTTATAATATCCTTTACCTAAAAAATACCAAAAACAAAACCAAAAAACCCTTTGCAGTCAGTGGTGCTGTCCATTTAATTTATGACAAGCCTCTTGCCATTGTACTCTCTAGTTTTTTAAAATTTCTGAGAAGATAGAGACCAAAGCCAGAGTGCTGTAATAATGGAAAATTTATTTTATTGTGTGGTGCTTAAAACCATTGCCACATTTTCCCTAACTTGTTCACTTGCACTATGGCAACTTTGCAGTGTTAACACAAGTTCAGCATGTATGTCTAATATCTCGCTTAAGAATATCAAGCTGAATGAAATCAGTGGTATATATCACTGACTACATGGAAAATACATATGTACTGGTTGAAATTAACATCAGATTGTTATGTAACATCTTTCCATTTAATTCTGAATGATTATTTTATTTTTGGTTTATTTCCTGGTATTAATATTTTCATCTAATGCACCTTTCACCTCCAACCACAGCTGTTGTTGCCAGTGCCACCTGAAATATATAATTTCTTTTTTTTTTCTGATAAAACTGATACTGAATTTAAAAAGTATTAGCTATAAATTTTTATGCTTTCATAAATTGTGGTGCCCAAGAACCAAATATTAGAGAGCTCAAGAATGCCACTATAGTTCTAATTACTTCTGTAATTCTTTTAAACTCAGTGCAAAATAAATTACTACTTACAAAAAATATTAGCGCAGAGAAAATGTACAGAGAAAATACAGTGTGGGCAAATGTTATGCTGCTTTCCCTGAAGTATTCAGGTGACCTTATTCTGTAACAACATGAAAAAATGATGTTGGGATAAGAAGGTCATTCAGACATCAAGCAAAAATCAGGCTTTGTCCTTTGCCACAGAGATTTCCAAGTATATATCAACTACTCTAGATAGGAATTCCATAACTGATTTGACGTGTGATATGTAGCTAAAATCCTAGTAGATTTTCATTCCTGGAGATAGAAAAAATTGGATAATTGCATAGTAAGGTGATAATCAAAGCCGTTTTTGCAAAGCACACGTCTTACAGTATGATTTTTGTCAACGAAATCTGTTCTGTTATTAATAGGGATTTTCACATATACATATACTTGTGGCAGATAGGAAATGAAGCTATTTATTGATCAGAACTGATTATTTTTTTTTCCCTTGAGTCAGTACCCTATCTGTAAAGTAAAAGTGCTGACTGCCGCACATCGCTGATTGCAGATTTTTTTGACAGCAAAGACCTGACTCTTCCCTAATCCATGTAGCTGCATTGTGCGAATAACAAAGCTTATGTGACAGACCTGTTCTGTATTCCAAGAACTGCAACATACCTGTCATCAGATAGAAGCAAGAATGCACAAGTTATCACTTTACTTTGAAAGCAGAACAGATGATTGAAATTATTTCTTACTACTAATTCCCCTTTTAGTAGAGATAAGCTGCTTTGTTCAGCTGTAAATGAAACATTAGGGTATTAGCTGTCAAGCCAGAAGTATTGGAGAAGCTAAGATTTTATCAGCAGTAGTAACATTTTGGGCAATAAATTGTTTTGTTGGGCAGAATACTAATCTCCAGAGGTACAAAGAAACAAAGCTCATTAAGGTAAATGCTTAAAGCACGCACAAAAAAAGAAGCAAAGACAAAGGCTTATTACCTTTGTTTTGGGGATAGATAAAACATTTGCACTTTTTCATCTTTGTGTAGTGTTGAAGAATTATGTGGTATTGTTATTAAAAAGATGCATTTGTAGACTTGTAGAACGCTTTCTGAATATATCCAAGGGACAAATGCATTTCTGAAATACCAACAGAGAGCTCTAGTAAGTGAGGGCTTTTTGGAAATTGTTTTGTTTCCCTCTGGGTAAAATTAGGTATCTGTACATTGTCCTGTACTTAGCATTCATCAGATTAATAGACTAGCATTATTAAATGAATGTTTGATATAGAGAAGAATAAATGTCTGGGTTATACTAAATATTTTTACCAGTATATATACCCAAATTAAATTCATAAGGGTTTGTAGTGTAAAGCACTAAGATGATGGTAGGAGAGGACCTGTGTTGCTGTTAGGGACTGCAGCTAAAGAAAACATATTTGGAATGTGATGAAGGAATTACAGCTCTGTAAACCAAGGGTGGACATAAACTTGCTATCAGAAACAATTTAATAGGAAGTAAGTAAAATAGGTCAAAGGAATCTGTGTGTGTGAGCTAAAAGCCAGAGTACAGCCTGCAAGTAGCCAGAGGCAGATACTGTTTTCCATCATTACTTGTTTGAAGTAGCATTTTAGAAAACTGTAAAATAGAAGTAAGTTTAATACATGATACAAAGAGCAAAAACATGCCACTGAAAAATTGCACAGAAAATTCTGTTAACAGCCGACACAAATGTCTTCAAAATTTTCTCTGTGCAACACCTAGGATTTTGAAACACTAAAAGAGAGATAGCTTTGCGGTCTATCCTGTAATCTACCTAAGAGTCAAAAAAGATGCTTTAGAAAAAATTAATCAGAAATTAATAAAGTAGAAGACAGTTGACCAAAACATGGGTTGTTTATTAATGGCTTTCAGTAGATAGGAAACCACAGACACCTTTTGAGGTGAAATCCTGCATAGATAACAAAAAACCTGAGGTCTGGTAGTTGTATTTTAACAAAGGCATGATGTTGTTTAGATACTGCTCTCGGTCACTGGATCACTGTTCAATGATGGACAAATCTTTTCTGATTTGCAACTTTGTTTTCCTTCTCTATGAAACAGAGTTGATAATATTGGCCCACCAGTATAATCTGCTTGATATTATGGGAATAAGTACAATAATAGTCATCTTAGTTGTTGGCTAATACTGAAATTAATGAAGTTGTCATTTCTTCATTTGGGGTAATTGTGCTCATCTGAGGGACAAAGCATTAAGATTTGGTGAGGGAGGATTTGGTGAGGTGAGGAGCTTACATTATGTTGTTAGCTCTAAAGAATATTAATATTTTATACAAGTGCTTTATCTGCACCCCTGCAACTGTAAAAGAATAAAACTTGATTTTAAAATTCAGATTTAATCTGTAGAATTCAGATTTTCAGAATATAAATCTATTGTATGCTTGTGTGTTCCTTGTTCAGTCCTAGTTTCGCTGTCATGACCTGGAACAGCAGGAACCTTTAGGCTGTTGTTTTACTCCAAATACTGCATCAAATCAAATGCAACTTAGCTTTATTTTGGCACTTACTGAAGGGTCGCTTTCTAATCTGAAAATAGCGCCAAGTCAGAATTCTTGCACAATTGCTGAGGTTGCACAGCTGTATGAGAAGTCCTAAGGTAAACTCAGAAGACGAAAGTATCAGGATCTCTGGCTTTTAGTATTAGCTTTACTATGCTCCTTATCTTGGGGAAATTTGTTTTCTTAGATGTCTCAGCAGTTGGATGCTGAGGTTTTAAACACAGAGGCTTCATTTTAAGAGATGTTGCATGCTTCAGAAAAGCCAATCAATCTGCAGCAATTTAAGTAATCTTTGAAAATGTTGATGTCAATGTATCCTTTTTTTTTCTTTATTAGTAAATTAGCATTAATAGAAGGAATGTATTGTGTAAGAGTAGCATATTATTGCTGTTTTTATTAAAATAAGATTGGAATCTTTTGCATTGTGGACTCATCCCCAGGGTACTCTCAGTCACAGTTATACATGAGCTAAATTTCATCTCATTAAGAGAAAAAAAAATATTCCCCAATATTTCAATTATCGTGATCAGCAAATGAATAAGAGCTTGACTATAATCTTGTAAAATGCATGGATTGGCTTTGAAGTGCTATAGACTATAACACCACATTGTGAATTTGTCAAAGCTGAGCTCTCGTATACAAGTCCAAAATGTTATTCCAACTTGAAGTTTCATTCATGTTAGGGATCAAATCCAGTCATTTATATTAGTTGAGCAAGTTGATGTTTCTTTATTTTATAACTCATTTTCCTAAGCAGCTTGTTTTCAGAGTGATGTACCAGCCTTGAAAAGGCCTATCGTGAAGATGAGTTAATAGAGCTATTGTTAAGAAGCCAGTAAATCACAAGTTAATTACTTGAAGTAATTTCGGTAATTCAAGGATTTAGGATTTCAGTTATTGTTATATTTTGATGTTTTATATTAACAAAAAAGATAATAAATAAATATATATGTATGAATAACTAAATAGTTCCTTTACTCTTAGAGGAAGCAATCATGTAAGCTGAACAGAAGCCTTGAGCTTCTGAAGCCAGGTGGATGTAGGCAGGATGACAAGGCAGATATGCAGACATGCAGACATCTGGAAAATTTTTGAGAATCTCCTCACTGCATCAGTGAGATGGAAACCATTTTTCTGTGAGCATAGGCTGTGGAAACCATAGATTTCAATGCCTCCTGGTTTTGCACTTATTAAGCTGAATTAATTCTTGACATGACATTATGAAAGCTAATGTAGTATACCTACACTGGGCTACAAGTCTTGCCCTCTACTTTCATGTAAATTGGAGAACAGAAATTCCAAGTCTGTATGAAATCCATAGATTAGGAAAATTCCTTCCTGGATTACTTCATATTAAATGGTATTTTTAGAGTCACAGAACACTTTTTTGACTGTATTGAAAATACAGTAGTAGATGTTTGCTATGTCCTAGATTCATCCTATGTGTTCCTGACATCGTAATCATTGTATCTGGGATGCTTTTAGGGCTGTAGCAGTTCAAGAGTATTTGGATGAAGGCAGAAGTGTATTGCAAGTAGGCATTAGTAGCATATGAAATACACATTTCAACCTGGACCATAAAACATCTTCCTGATTCTGAAACATAAGGTGAAAAGGTCTGCTCTAATTTTTAACTGGTATTCTAAAGTGATTTTAATCATGCTTTTGTCTTGTTTCAAAGCATAAATTTAGTTTGAAATACACACTTATTTTGGCATAATGATTGACAATTACTGAAATATTCGGACACCTGGATCGTTTCAAATATTTAAAGGTGGCTTGTTTTTATCTGACATCTGGTTAAACTTTGGATATGGTACGGCTATGAATCACCAGGAAATAAAACCAAAAAAGTACCAGTTGAAATATTTTCTTTGTTCTTTTCTACTTTTGGAGCTCGTGGAGGAGCTTGAAAGTGGATAGAGCTCTGAAAAAAAACCCCAAAGTTTGTGTTTGTTGTTAAAGCGGAGGAGGAGAGTTTTCTGTGAATATCAAGTTCCGGAATCTGTGAATTTTGACAGCAAATATATGGGGTACGATTTGATGATCCAGGAAGTCTGACTTTTAGGATTTTTAGTACTGCATCAGAAATGCCATGCTAACAGGCTACAAGGTGCTGATCTGATAGAAACTTCAACAAGCTCCCTTTGTACTGACAGGTCTAACCCAAATCAGGCATTCTCTCACTGTGTCACTCTAACTTTATGCAAGATCAGCTATTTCTGTCTTCTCCCGGCTTTCAGAAAGTCGGCACCGCCACCACCCCCACCCCGAGCCATGTGTTCTGGTTTATTGGGTAGAAATATGACTATACCTCATTTGCGAAGGTTTGCACTGCGGGTGATCCAACAATGTACAGATCTGGTAGCAGTGATAGGAGAATCGTAACAGCCTAAGAGACAGTTGCCTGACTGTTGCGGAGTGGGCTCACAGAGGATTAGGGACTGGCTTTCTGAAATACAGCTGCTGCACTGGCTGAACGTGGCGCAGCAGACTATGGCATAAAATGCCAATAATGTTACTATGTAACGTTGCTATAAAATGCCAGTAACGTTGAGACTTTCATGAAGTCATGCATAAAGAAGATGAAAAAATAACATCCTGTTGACCACTTAGTCAAGCTCTTAACGCATGTGGTTGAAGAAAAACATGTGTTTTGGACCTTTGTGAAATGAGACTCAGAAACTTAAGCAGCTAAACTTATCTTCATATGTATCTTTACCAGCAAGATGTTGGTATCTTAAATTTGTGATTTCTGGAGCCGTGCTGATTTTTGACATTGATCACATTCAGTCAATTAAAACTAATGTGAGTACAGTGCAGAATTTGGCACTTGAATATGCTGGAAAGGGTTCCAGTGCAAGGGTAGAATTTTCCGTTTAGTACATCAGTGCAGTTGTCTTTTATTTGAGCAGTAAGAAAGGGAGAGATAAAAGTTAGTAAAATCATACACCTAACCTGTCAGAAAACTCCTTGAAGTGGTGGAAGCTTTTATAGTCTCTGTACAAAATAGTGAACGAATACCTTACACTGTTTCATAAAATTGCTTACTGCAATATTTACAGGTAGTGTCAAGTGTTTTATGTCCATTCACCTGCGTATTTTCATTTGTATAATGTTTCTTTTTAATGTCAACCCTTTGCCTTACCTGCTTGGGCTTTTATCTCAAGGCAGCAACAATAACCGAAGAAAACAGTAATGATACTTAGCTGAGAAATCATACTTTGGTTGCTGCTGGGGCCAGATATTGCAGATTGTTCTTGGATCTTGCAGATTGTTCTTGGGTCTTGCAGATTTGATACTCTACTGTATAATCCACAGGCATACTTTCAGTGACAAACTTAAAAGGAATTTTTCAAGTCCACTATAGTCCTCTGTGTTCCTTATCCATTTCCATCCTTTGCATAATTTTCATTTCAATGGAAACCTCATCATCTTTCCTATGTTGGTGGGTTTTTTTTCATTTGTACTGTGCTTTAGAGACCTAACTTTGCCAGCCAGGAAAGAGAATAATGGAGGGGTAGTACTGAAAAAAACTGTGATGTTGTTCTGTTCATATGGCTTCTGGATAAATCCTTGAATTACTGTATTGAAGACACTTGAAATTTTACAGTCTTTGCTGACAGGAAAACTAGGAGAATCTATCAGCAGTGTGCAGTGGATGGGCCACATTCCTCAAATAATCCAGTCAATTAAAAATTGATTTTTGTTCTAGGCAGCATGGTGGTAATGTAGTGGGGAGACAGTGTATGCATTACCAACAGAGCTCACATCAGTTAAGTGATATTTAGGTGATCTTCTGTCATGGGAGAAAGCAGTGCAGTTGATGATCTTTGCTACTGAAGAAGCTAAATTGAAGTGTCAGATACCAGAATTGCATTTTATTTCTAATATGTTGGCCTGCCAGCCTGGGAGAAGCTATGTGAAGTCTGTGAATACAAAGGGACAAAAGTGCTAAATCTAGCAGAAACTGAATGGTTTGGGGAAGATTAAACTATAACATGGCTTTTAGAGCCTTCAAGTAAATGCATTTAAAGAAATTGAATCTTGAACTCCAGTTGCTGGACCTTTTGTCTACTACCTTTCTCCCTTTTCCTGACAGCAGATCTAAAGTAAACGAAAGATATGCATGATCTAAATTGCACCAGTCTTGTTTATTAAAAGAAAAAGAGGTTACAATGCCACTGAAAAGTTAGGGGAAAAAAACTTTTCTTAAGGTAGTTGAACTGAGAACAAAAAAAGCCTAAAACTGTTCAGTGACAAATGTATTTACCTCAGATTTGCAAGATTGTGAGGTACGGAATGTAAAGAGGTATCTTTTTCTAATGTTGGAAACGTGGAAATGTGCAGTCATGCAGATTGGATTGTATCCTCAGTATGTATTGTGAGCCTGTGCAGTGTTTATTTTGGAGAGACACACAGTATCAGCTCACAAATCGGAAAGTAGTCTGGCCTTGTCTTGATTCATTAAAACATCTAATGTTAACGATAGCTTTGCAAACTTTACAACAGAATAGAAAACATGCAAAAGGTTAATCTGAAGTTCTTGGTAACGACAGGATGCTGAAGTCGCATCTGCTTTTGGTTATGAGACATCACAGTCAAACACCATGACACTAAAGGTGTAACTTTGAATTTCATTTTTTTAACAGGATGCAGGTTTTCCCCTTCATTTGCTGTCAAAGCAGTTGTAGGATGTCCTGGTGCGTCTGTGCTTCACCTAAAAGGTGGCGGCGTTTATGTGGTGGCTTAAGTGATATGTATACACTTCTTCAGACCTCTTGGAGGTTTTGTGAGCTTCAGTTTCTTAATGTCTGTAAAGTGCTTCATAGTGCTCAGGTGAAAGGCACTGGAGAAAATATAAGTGGTCCCGTTGTTTAAAGTCTAGATCCTGATTTTAAATGGATAGTGTCACATCTATGCTTGCCAGAAAACTCTGTGTCACAGTAATATTTTAATAACCTTTTGACATACATCTCATATCTTGGATTAGCTTTCAGCATGCAGTATTATCTGTTTGTAAAATGAATATATCAGAGAGAGACTGGAATGATGAGCAATGATCTGCAAGGTATTTCAGAACATGTGGCTGTAAAGTAAGTTCATGCTGTATTTCTGAACACTGCTTGACAAAAATGTTTGACGTCTCGAAGCCAAATTATGAAGGGGACAGTGTGTTTATAAACATAACGATCCAAAGTTGTTTTCAGTAGAAGAGATTGGTACAAAAAAGTGTGAATATTGGTTGTCAGTACAATTGCTTCTTAACATCATGTTTTGTTTTAACATAAATTTTAGGAAGTTGGAAGTCTTCCATAAAAGATGGTCTTGCCTGTGTCAGTAGTTTTCTTCATTAATTTATTCCTAGACTGTATAAAGAGAAAGTAAATCAAATAACAAATGCTTTTTAAAGGTTATTATTGGGATAAAATGCTGCTGGGTTTTAGTGCTTTGGTAGTGGAAAAAAAAAAAAAAAAGAGAAAAAGGATGTTTCTGGGCCTTAGAACTCTTCGGCATGATTTGAATACAAGTGGCTAACTGTGATAAGTATGTTAGGCTCCCTTCTGTTAATTACAGTATCTCAAATAAGACTAATTTGACAGCCACGGGCTCATATTGTGCTAAATACTTCCTATACTATTACTTTGAGGAGAAGTCTCCTTCCCCCCCATGTGAATAATTTTGATAGGACATTATAATTTTAGAAGCTCTGCACCACAAGCAGATAATATCTAATTACCTACTAGTTCTCTGTTTAGTTTGAACGATTGCTCTCTGCTAATGACTAAATTGAAAAGGTTTTACCAGTCATTGTCAGAGACAAGTACAAAATGTGGTCAGATATTTTCTCTAAAATGTCTTTAAAAACATGTGTTATTTCACTGGTTGGGGTTTTTTAAAACTTTTTTTTTTACTTTAAGAGATGTCAGTTTACTTGATCTGTTGCTGTGAGTGACAGTTGATTTATTGTAAATATTAAACCTTTTCTTTCCTCCAGGTTGTGTTAAATGAATGGCATGTTTTGATTTTATTTACTGTTCTTTTTTTTTCACTATAATAGTGCAAAACAAGCTGAGTACTAATCTCAAGACTGAAGCTAGATATTGTAGTTATTGTAATATGGTATTTGATATATAATGCCCGCTGATGTTTTGTAAAAACCAAGAAATTGTCTGTTTTCATGTTAACTTGAAGTTTGTGCTTTGTGGATAGTTTAAGAAGTAACTACATCGGAAGTATTTAGACAAAAAGCACTAGAGTTGTAGTAACTTTTCTTTTACGTTATTATTGTAGTTTTATCCAAATTCCACCAGGTGCTGCCAAAGAACATACAGCCAAAGCAAAGTTTATAGCTGAAGTGGAAGTTGCTTCGAACATGTGTGCACACTTTCATGAATACAGCCTTTAAAACCTTTTTCAGAGGCAGGAGCATCTTCCCTACACGTTTAAGAGCATACCTCTTGTCTTTGTAACTAAGCACTAGGAATCATACAATTTGCTACAGAGTGACATCATTTATGGGTATCATGTTCTTAAAAATACATTTTTTTTTCTTCTGACACAGGTACACATTAACAGGCTATAGGTGAAGAATACACTGTTTTAACAAGTAGTTATAGACTTTTGTAAATATTCCACTATTCTGCTGTCTTCATTTTGGGTGATAGGGTATTTTTTTAGTGAGATGTTCACAATACTGAAGTTTAGTGTATTTGGTGTTTTGTGGTGGTTTTTGGTTGTTTGGGGTTTTGTTGTGGTTTTGTTTGGGTTTTTTTGTTTTTTCTTTTTTTCCATTCTAATAAGCAAAGGTGCTGTAGACACTTTATACTAACTTTGGTAAAGATGTTTCTTTCCTTTGTTTGCTTTTTGTCTTGCTGAGTCGGGAGTTTTGTATATCACAAGTCAGTTGTTTCAGGTTGTGTCTCATTCAGGGAAGAAAATGTGCTTCCAAAAGCCAAGGTTTGCTTGAGGTAATAAGAGCCCCAAACTTGTGACTGATCACAACAGTGCAGTGCAAAATGCTAAGGCAAACAGCACTCGTAGCAGCAGGAATCAATTCAGAGACTTGGCGCAGAGCAGTTTCTATCCTGCCTCCCTGGTGAGTTCAGCCATTGTGCTTATGACATAAAAAGCAATGTGCATTTTAATTGCTATACTTATTTTGAACTGTTGCTCAAGTATTAGTATGGTTTAAGTCAAAAAGGCTGGATCATGGATAATGCAGTGTCGGTTGCCAGAAAAGGTGTAATCAGCGTCTGCTAGTGTTGGTGATGCAAAAAAACTGTATTAGCTACTGCACTGGGCAAGGAACTTTAAGGGATTAGCCTCGTAGCAGGTAATCACTGATCACTGGAACGGTAGCATTACATTCTATAAATGCTGTGTTGTTTTCTTTTGTGCTTTATTTAATTAAAGCCTTGAGTTTATTGTTGTGTAGAAATGGTTTATATTTGAATGTTTATTGAATGTTCAACAGCAAAAATGAAACAAAAAGATTCTTTGGGGTAGTCTGGCATAATGAGTGTGGATTGCAAAGATAAATGTGGTTAAGGGGAAAGGAAGGAAAAAATTGAAATGTGGCAGTTCCTTTAAGAAGCACCATATTCAGAAATGTGACTGTAGCTAAGTCTGCACAAAGAAACTCCTTGCAAGAAATCCATGGCAGTGGCTTCACCTGGCAGTATTTAATTAATTATTTATTGAGCATTATGTTTGCCTTCCCTTGGGATATGATCTTTCTTGTTGTGTCTCCCTCCTTCCACCAAGAAGTGTCACCTAATTATTTGAATATAGAATATTTTAATTACTTTAGATTTCAAAAAATATTAGTATGTAAGTACTTTGTTGCTTTTCATAACCGTATGTGTGTAATAGATAGCTCAATATTACTGCAGCTTTCCTGCGTTCCCATTTTATCGCCATCCCAATGTACTTGACGGGGGGGGGGGGGGGGGGGTGGAAGGAAAAAGAGGAAACATAAATTATCCTACCAATGTAAGATTGGATCAACATTTAAGCTAGTAGGTGTAATACAGATGCTGTGATCAGGTGCTCAGAGCCAAAATACTCACAGTCCTTGTGCTATTCTAATCAAAGGTACTGAAGATTGAGCAGTTCTCTGATGTGGTCTTATCAGTTTGAGTATAATGTAAATCCTTTTACAGCAGCTTTGTCCGATCTGCCTGTAGCTTTGTTCTGAACCTTTCAGTAACAGTTCACTGAAGCAGAAAGAGCCCTGTGAATTGATATTATAAACCTGCATGGTTGCTTTATTCATTGTTGAAGCAAGAGAATATAACAGAAGTATTTATTTTAGTGGATTGCGGATACTTTTTTTTTCTATCAGCGCGAGCAGGGGAAAAATGTTCTAAATGCAAAAGAGGAAATGCTAATACTATAATCATATCCATACCCATTCAGAGCACAATCCCATTGAAAGATAATGCAGAATACTATATGTTTAATTTATTTTACACATTCAGAGAGATTGTTAAAATACCAAAGTGTTGTTATTTCCTGCTGATGTAGAGAAAAATATCATGTGACATTATTATAATCAGGACATAATAGTCATGTGAAATAAAAGCTTCTCATAATGCACTTAGACTTCCCAGACAACTGTATTTTTCAAAGCACCACCTACCTGCCCTCTTTGGGACTGAGATGAGCCTTAGAAATTCAAGATTATATTGTATTCACTTTCTTGCTGGTGGGCATTCCTTACTGAAGTTCAAGAGCGTGAAATTTCTCTTTAGTCTCACTGCTTTGATATGGTATTTGCTTAATAATCAAACAAATTAAAGTGTGGAAAAAAATTGATAAAACTGCAATATCTTAAAATTAAGAGGCTGAAATATTAAATCGAGTTCCTCGTAATAATGCTGTGATGCCATGTTGATCCTTATTCTTGAAAATCAGTTTTTATGTTGTGCATCAGTAAGAAATATTACAAGTTTGGGAACCTGAAAGAAGATATGCTCTACTTGAACTTTTAAACTGTCACATAACCTAAAAATTCTAGCTTTATACTTTAAAGATCTTCTGGAAAGATTTAATTTACATTTGTGAATTAAACAGATATGGAAGCCCAACTTTATTTGTATACGTTTGTATATGCTATCAATGAGTTCTGCTACTTAAGACATATTTTCTCTTGTGATGTTTGTATATGCTATCAATGAGTTCTGCTACTTAAGACATATTTTCTCTTGTGTGGAGATAGGAAGATTTACAGAGTTAGTTCCATTACCACTAAAAAGTGTTTCAAATGGAAATCACTCTAAGATGAGAGTTATTTAAGATAGAAAAGTTTTTGTACACTGCTCTTAAAATTTCATGTTCAGTTTTTAAAAAAACCTCTGATCAGGAAGTTAAGATAGTGAACAGCTGATTATTTTTTTTTTATGCTAAATATTTTAAATACCTAAGAAAAAAGGTATACTATACTCTTAATTACAGAAGAAAAAGAATAATCTTGTCACCTCTTCATTAAAATTAGTACGTGTAAGTATTACTTTTGTGGAGAAGTAATGTATTTAACTTTTATATTTCATATTTGCCTTTCAATTCATTTCACACAGTATTCCATGAAGAGGCAGACTTTGGTTGGGTTTTATCTGATGATATAAGCAACCACAGATAACCAAAGATCAACGCCTATCTTCAAAATTAAAAAAACCCAAAACACAACCAAGTTATCTGATGCACAGTCCTGCATCCAGATCCCCACTGGGGCAATCCTGCTTCTGTCTGGAGCACCTGAGTGAAGGGTAGAGCTTCTGTAAGGCACTGGGAGAGCAGGATGTGCTACGTGCCAGTCCTATCTCACAACCTGCAAAGTAAAGTAAGGCTGAAGGCTCTGCAAGAACTAAATTGTGATCAAAGAGATGGATGTTTTTGTTTAAATGATGAGAGTTCTGTGTCTTCACTGCTTCTTCATGTGTAGTGTAAGGTGTTTCCACATAGCAGCAGAAATCAGAAAAAGTTTGGGTGGATACAAAACAATGTCTGAGAAGTCTTAGTATGTGATATGAGAGATGTAGCTGCCTTATGGGGTGACAAGTGAAAGGACGTTTTGTTTTCTTTTCTTTTTTTAATTTTTTTTGGCTAGGTAGACTAGTAAGAAAGGACAAATATTTTTGGTTAATTTCACATATTTAAACAATTCTAGTGTGACAGGCTTGCTGTTGATTTTCCGTATGTAGCCATTCCTCTCTTTACATATCAAATAGCTGTATGAGCTTTCATAGGATGAGTATTGTTATTAATCCTTGACAAAGGTCCCAGAGGTTTCAGTGACAGTCTCTGAAACAGTAGGCAGTGCAGATGTCAACTGGGTAACAAGTACAGTGGACTGTGGATCTCAAGTGGTTATTACTTGCTTCATTCTCACTTTAAATTCCAGCTAAATAAGTCCAAGTAAGTTGAAAATGCAGTAGAATGTAAAGAGGAATACATGGACTTAATTTTGCAGAATACTAACTTTTTGGTATGTACCCACACCACTCATCAATGCAGATGTTTTGTGTATTGACCACAAGACGCTCACATCTCTGGATTATGAAAACATACCTCTTTGTATTAGCAAGATGAATGTTTAACTAATTTAGTAGTCAGGTCTTCTATCTGTGATCATTGTAAACATTTGCATTGATCAGAAGGAAAAACAAGGCCTGTTTGCAAGGCCAGAAAGTTGAATTGCCTCAAATTGATTTTTTTTGTTTGTTTTGTTTCATTTACATTTTTTTTTATTTTTTTTTTTTTTTTCCCTTCCAAAATAAATTTTAAGCATTTCTGAAAGGATTATGGAAAAATAAGGTCTATATATAGTGTTATGTTTTCATATTTATCTATCTCTGTCTTCTGAAGTTTGTGGAATTTCTTGCAGATCTGTTTTTCTATTAAATCTTCACTCTGAAACAATTCCTCCCATTTTGTACTCTATAGAGCTGTAATATTTGTCCAAGGATGAGCTGCATTCAACATTTTGTTAACTGAAATGGGAAGTGACAGACTGACTAAAAGAAAATCTCCGTGCCATAGAAACAGATATTACTTCTTTTTCACAGATTACTGTATGCCTGGACACTGAAGACTCTGAGATTGCAGATGCACTAAGGTTTCATATTGATCCATGTTGGACTAATTTGATCAGAAGAGAGACTTCTGTATCACATTATTTTCTCCTATAGCATTTGATTGAGATGGTCAAACACTGAGAATATTGTGCAGAAAAAACAGGGATAGGAAAAGAGAGACATTCAAAAACATAATGCAGACTTGTTAGATTTATTTTGTTTGCATTGATTTTCTTTATGGGTATATATCTTTTGGTGGCAGCTGTCTTCAAAATAATAGCATAATAGATAATACTCTGCTACATAATTTTGTATTTTTATTACTGTTTTACTGATACGTCTAGAATAATTTAATCATTGAAGTTGGTCACTACCTGCACACCCAGCAAAGACGGGCTTTTTTATTGCATTTTAATGGTTTTTTTGCAAAATATGAGAGCGCCATAGTTGTTATGCAAGAATATGAAGTTGAAAAATGTCTGAAGAACTGCAGAGGAGATTCTGAGAAAGTATAAATTATATTCTAGTCTTGCAGAAGTAGGTCTCAAGCTACAGGGAATGCTCCATCCAACAGAAGACAGCCTACTGTCTGCTTTTTAGTTCAGGTTTATCAGACTGTGACTTGACAGATCAGAGTCAGTGCTGATTGTGCTGGTTTGAGGAGTCCCTGTCCTTGATGGTTTGCTTCCATGCTACAAGAAAAAGAGGAGGCAGGGAGTTATAAACTACTGGGAAGTTATGACAATTTCAGATGTCCTTTTGTCGCATTTGTTTTGGAAGAACTGGGAGCCTTGAAAAAGCAATACGCAGTGGTAATTCAGAGCCTCGTATGCATAGGGAGAAGGGATGTTAGGGTGCCTATGTCCAACTGCATCTGCTATTCGCCAGGTTCTTCGCCATCTTACTGGCCGAGACAAGGAACTGTATCAACTAACTGGCATTGGCCTCTCCCAGTCTTTCTACAAGCTTAAATGAGGTGGCGTGCCCTGCTCTCCCTTTCCTTAGGCATAGCTGGGAGCATGCGTTTTTTGGTAAAGAGTCGCCACTTTAAGCACGTACAGCTTGGCTAAATTGAAAGAAGTCCACTGGGGTTTTTCTTGCCGATCTTCACTTGTGTAAAGGAAACAAGAGGATCTGAAAATTATGTTGTCTAAAAGTTTAATATTAAGAAATGGGAAATCATTAGCTTGCTGTCATTCCCTGGCTAATATCCTCATTTACTGAACTTAGTTACAATACTAAGTTACTGAACTTAGTATTGGATGTCTTCTCTTCGGTCTAATAAAAATTAGACCAAAAGCGTCCATTTTGTATAAACTGAAAAAAGTCTGGTTGTATAGTAACGTGGTATAGGCTTTAGCGAGACAGAAAGGGTAGTTATGACATAGTGTCATCACATCATTTGCAGAGTAGTTATTAGTTTTATTTTTGCTTGCAGTTATAGCTCAGGACAGGGAAAATGTTGTATATTGCTTTCTTTTCTTTTCTTTTTTT